>NC_133327.1:140033169-140333169 GCF_042186555.1 Aquarana catesbeiana | reverse complement strand
AAGGTGTTAGGACCTTTTCCCAGCAGAAAACGCAGGCACAGAAGCCCATTCAAATTAATGGACTGTCGAGCCTGCACAGGTCTGCACATCTGTGATGTAAAGAATGTAAAAACTGCGATTCGGACCTCGGCTAGAAGAAAATTTTACTAATCGGAACTCCATGAATTTTAATTCAATACCCCTGATGTAGAGGCAGAGCCTTCTTCCCACTCAAGTCATAAGGTGGGAAGCCAGCATTCTCCATCCCCTCTACTCAGCTGTCTTCCACAAATGGAATGGGGTGGGCGGGGGGGGGCTTTTTTTCATCCTGCTGGGTCCCTAGGTAGTTTGCTTTCATGGCATTTAGGTGCTCAAGTCACCCATTAAGTCGAGACCCTCAATTTGGGTTTCCCCTTCATCTGTCCACCTTTACCCTTCTGGTTTTACTGTACCCCATTGTGCATCTTCCCAGGTTTGTTTGGGTTCCTCGCATCCTGGGAACACCGAAGCCTATTTTTTTTTGTAGGAGCCTGTCCTAGGGAATGCTATTTCACTCACTCGCGCTACTTCCTGTGCAGGAGTCCTTCCCTTAGATGTGGTTCAGCCTCTTTTGGTGCATGACACTCATCAACCCTGTAAGCCCAATCTAGAGGTCAATAGTGATCAGCCCCTGTTGCTTTATTTTCCTGGTAAGGACCTGACCCTTCAGCATCCTCCAGCAGCTTTGGACTCTGCTCTCACCACTGGTCCCTTTGGGCATCTTTGTGCTTTTTCCTGTCTTCTCCATTGTGGAAGATTCAGGAGGCCCTCCTTTAAAGAGTGTCAGTTTCCTGGATTGCAGTTTGAGTATTGCTTGCATACCTAGTCTAAATGAGAATTGTTGGGTGCCTAGCACTGATACCCTGGGGTCACCCTCAGCTCAAGTCCTCTGTAAGGAAGTTGACTCCCTGTGGAACTTTGACCTCTTCCTTATGTGGTAAAGACTATTTCCCAACCTTGCTTTTCAGGAATTTTTGGCAGATGCCCTTCTAGTATGGTCTATCAGTGTCTTTTGGACTCTTCCTCTGTGCTAGGGAGTCTAGTCTTGACAAAACACCAAGAGTCTCTGTGGGCTGAGTAGTCCTGTAAACTATTGTTGGGTTCCACCCCACTGCCTGATTAACAGCCGGCACCAGCCACACCTGCTCCCTCCCCAGCCTTATGCTTCAGTCAGCACTGAAGGAACAGAGGAGATGAACCTGTCCATAGGGGGCACACGCCCCCCCCCCCCCCCCCCAAGCAAATCACAAAAAAATTATTTTATAAGGTCACATGTGTTCGGGCGCCGCTGGACACAGGGCACTATGGGAAGCATGACGCCTATGCAATCACGTGATAACAGGCGAGACGCTATATTTGCCTTGTTTTGTCCGGCATTGTGGTGCAATGCAGCGCGTCTGAACACTCCCATCTTAGTGTAATTCTGGTTGCCTTGTTTTTGATTGGCACCACCTTTGGACATGGGCAGTTTCCCTCGGAGCCACGGCGTCACTTCTGGTTACTCACTGACGCAGAGAAAAACTGGAAGTGATGCTGCAGCTCCATGGATGGAACGCACGCGGCCCGAGCGGTGACTTTTTTCAGAATCCTGAATTGGTAGGCTCTGTCTCACTCAGACTGACAAAAAAGAGAAAAAAAATGTTTATTATTCATATTTATAAAGGGTGCTGTTGGTGGGTTTGTCAGATGCATTGTTCCAGTACTGGTCTACACAGCATTAATACATTCATTACAGAATTGTTATTTGTGTCAGTGCATCACTGTTGAATACCAACTATTTTCATCGCTAGTGTAATGCTAAAAAGTATGTGGGTGATGATTAATACTGGTCAGGAGTATATACAAAAATTACAATGGCTGCTGTCCTGTGATCCTGGGGCTGTATACTCTGTCCTGTGATTCTGGGGCTGTATAATCTGCCCTGTGATTTTGGGGCTGTATAATCTGTCCTGTATATCTGGGGATGTATAATCTGTCCTGTGGTGCTGGGGCTGTATACTCTGTCCTGTGGGGCTGTATACTCTGTCCTGTGGTGCTGGGGCTGTATACTCTGTCCTGTGGTGCTGGGGCTGTATACTCTGTCCTGTGGTGCTGGGGCTGTATACTCTGTCCTGTGGTGCTGGGGCTGTATACTCTGTCCTGTGGTGCTGGGGCTGTATACTCTGTCCTGTGGTGCTGGGGCTGTATACTCTGTCCTGTGGTGCTGGGGCTGTATACTCTGTCCTGTGGTGCTGGGGCTGTATACTCTGTCCTGTGGTGCTGGGGCTGTATACTCTGTCCTGTGGTGCTGGGGCTGTATACTCTGTCCTGTGGTGCTGGGGCTGTATACTCTGTCCTGTGGTGCTGGGGCTGTATACTCTGTCCTGTGGTGCTGGGGCTGTATACTCTGTCCTGTGGTGCTGGGGCTGTATACTCTGTCCTGTGGTGCTGGGGCTGTATACTCTGTCCTGTGGTGCTGGGGCTGTATACTCTTGTTTTGTGATGATGAGCTAAATACTCCTGACACTATGGGTGGAAGCTAGTGGATTACAGGAGACGGAGTGGGTGGATTCTATAAGGGGGGGCTTATGAGAAGTGGGAGGCTTGAAAAAGGAGGGGTGGGGTCTGGCGCCCCCATCCCAAAACTTCACCAGTCCCCACTGTTAAGAACTAATCAACAGTCATGTCATCACTCAAGTCTTAGAGTCAGTGTGGGACAACTGCAGCATCACATAGATGCTGCAGCATGGAAGCGAGTATGGATGTTGATTTTTTTTTTTTTTTTTTATAATATTGTTTTGACAAATCTTTTTATGCTACTCTTCTTTGTGATTGTAAACCCCCAATTTTTTTTTTTTTTTGAATAACAAACATGTTATTGGTTGAAATAACAAACGTGCAGATTGATCTAGAGGAGTGGAACAGAGCCTGGTCTACCATTACTAAGTGCCCCTTCAACATGGCCACCCAAGAAGCTGCGTGCAAGGTGCTGCTCAGATGGTATTCTGTTCTGACCTGGATAGGGAGTTCCAACCCTTCCTATAGTGACTGATGCTTCAGGGGTTGTGACCAACGAGGGGACGTCATCTACACTTGGTGGTCTTGCCCACGTCTAACAGGGTCCTTGTCCAGGGTCTTTGGCAGGGCTTTTTTTCTCGGAGAATAGATGCAGGAACTCCCCCCGTCTGAGTCACCCCTTGTCTCTGCCCCTACCCACCTCTGACCACCGTCCCTTGATATCACCCCCTACCCACCTACCAGTACTGCCCCTTTTAGACAATACAGAACCAAGTATCATTTTGTGGTGCTAAATCATTTGTATGGAACATGTTAATGATAAAAAGAAAAGCAGTAAAAAAAGATCTCCTGCAGCCAGGAATAGAATCCCAGCAATAGATCCCCACACAACAATAGACTCCCCCAGCAACAATGGACTCCACCCCAACAACAATAGATTCCCTGCAGCAACAGTGAACCACCCACAACAAAATATCACACCCAGTAACAAAATATTCACCCAAGCAACATTAGATCCCCCCAGCAGCAACAACAGATCTCCCAGCAGCCAGCATCAATAGATCCTCCAGCAGCCAGTAAAATTAGACCTCTCCATCAACAGTAGATCTCTTCAAGCAACATAAGACCTCCCCCAGCAACAATAGATTCCCCATCAGCAACAATAGACCCTCACACAAAATCAGATCCCCACCAATGACAATATATCCCCCAGCAGCCAACATCAATAGGCTCTCCACCACACCCCACATCCCATGCTATTACATACATTCAGTGCTGGAGGTGCCGGAACTGCGTTCCCGCTGAAAAAAAAGCCCTGGTCTTTGGGCGCCTCTTTGTTTCACATGCATGTCTGCGACAACGCTAAAGTAGCTTTGCTCCACTGCCTGATACAGGGGTTGTTTTCTTACCAACAAAAATTAGCGTCTTACTTATTCATAGCTGCCAAACGGACGATTGCTAGAGCCTGGAAAAAACCCTCTGTCCCGTTTGCCATGGTGAAGAGCATTTTGACCGACCTAATGATTAATGAAACAATGTCTATCATCCTTCATGATTCTCATTCTAAATTCCTTAAAGTGTGGTCATCTTGGTGGTGTTTTGCTCTTCCCACCCTGCATCAGGACAGTTTGGGTCTTTTGTAAGGTGCGCTATGTAATTTCCCCAACCTGTAAGACTCCGCCCCCCTCCTCCTTCCTCCACCCCTCCCTCCTCCCTCTTTCCTTTCTCTTTTTTTTTTTTTTTTGTTCTATTTCCTTCATTTTGCTGCAGAGGCTGGACACTTGCCCGCCCTCGGTCCCTTATTTTTGTTTGACCCTAGGTCCCCGGACCCAGGGACTTTGTTGACTTGCGGTTATGCTGTCAGGTCAATTTTTTTTACCTTTTTTTCCCACTGAGTTGTTCTACTGGATGAGCTTCCCTCACCGCCCCCCCCCCCCCCCCGATTAGTCACTCATCCTAACCCCCGGCTAGGGGTGCCCAGTAGACTTATATGCACCTTTCCCCTTGACGCAAACTAGTGCACCTGACTCATGGACTCCCTCCATCGGCCCTAGGGCCTAGTTGACATAAATGGACATGGGACTTGTGGCCCCAGGTCGCTCAGTGGTCACTCATTCGTCAAAAGTTAACTACTCATGTCTTTTCTTGCCCATGTCTGTAAGTCATGTTTGTTTTGTTGTACCCCTGTGTGGGTGAACGGTTGCTATACTGATATGCTTCAGTTTTTTACAATAAAAATGATTGTACCAGAAATGACAAATGTGCCATGGTTTTGCACAGAGCAGCCCCGATTCCCCTCTTCTCAGATCCTTGTCAGTGCTCCTGGCTCCCCCCCTTCATGGGTGCCCATAATAGTAAGCCCCTTGCTATTGTGTGTGCTCGCCCCCCAAGCCAGTTCTGCATGTCCATAGACACACAGAGTGCAGCTTGGACTAGCTGTGATTGACAGCAGCAGGAGCCAAGGGCTCCTGCAGCGGTCTCTGAGCCCTATGAGGAGGGAGAGAGAGGCTGCTCTCATGCACAGCACTGGATTGAGATTGGGCAGGTAAATATTTAGGGGGGGGGGGGTGTCTGGTGTGGAGCTGCACTGACGAGGTTTTTTTCACTTTAATGCAGAGAATGTATTAGGGTAAAAAAAAAAACCTTCAGCCTTTAGAACCACTTTAAAGTGTATCTAATGCCAAAGTTCTAATTTTTGAATAAAGTAGGGAATAGATGTGACTCCTTTCAGGTTTTTATTGCTGTCTGGCTGAAGATTTGCCCCCTATTTGTCCTGATGTCACCTTAAAGCGGAGTTCCACCCAAAAATGGAACCTCCATTGTCCGGATTCCGGATTCCCCCCCCCCCCCTCCGGTGTCACATTTGGCATCTTTAAGGGGGGAGAGGGGAGCAGATACCTGTCTAATACAGGTATTTGCTCCCACGTCCGGCGAAAGATTGCAGCAGTATTCTCTGCAAAATACGCCAAGTCCGCCCCCTCCTCCATCCCCCCGGCTATCTTCTGGGAGACACACAGGTCCCAGAAGACAGCAGGGACCATTCAGAACGTGCAGCGCGACTCGCGCATGCACAGTAGGGAACCAAGCTGTGAAGCCACAAGGCTTCACTTTCTGATTCCCTTACTAGCAATGCCGGTTCCTCCACCCGGAGCCGAGGGACAGGTCAGCTTCGGGTGAGGACATCATGTCCTTATTTTAAAAGTCAGCAGCTGTAGTATTTGTAGCTTTTAAAAAAAAGAATTTCAGGCGGAACTCCGCTTTAACTGAAAGTGTGCAATATAAAATGTGTCATAGAGGTTATATCTTCCAATGGGGACACTTTTCTTTAATGGGAAACAGACAACAAAAAATACCAAAAAGGTGTTCCAACTCTTCCCTACTCTATCACCAAAAATGTTTTTTGGACCAGAGGAATGAGTCGGATTAGAATATATAAAACTGGTTTTAGTGTGGTATTTTTTTCACATGTGGTTTGATTTGTATAAGGATATTTTTATGGTGGAAAAAAAAAAATAGAATGTTTTGGCTTTACAAGCACTTAGGCCGCATTCACACCATGGTGCAGAGACGTCAGTGTTTCTGCACGCGTTTTGCAAGGGCACAAAAAAGAATTGTTCTGTATGTGCTCTGTTCACACCACAATACTGGTATAACGTGCAGATTTTTTCTGCGCAGGAATCTGCAACGTTTATGCACTTTTCTACACGGAAAAAAATACTGACATGACATCAACATTGGTGTGAACAGGGCACATAACTGATGGGCATGAAAACTGATGTCATAATATAATGTAGATATTCACCAGCACACCAAGGATCTTCAACTACGTCCAAAGTTTTTTTTATGGAAGAAATATCTCGTAATGTCCGACGAAGGGATCCTACGTGACTCTGAAATGTTGCACTACACGGTTTGTGATATGATCTTTCTTCAATAAAAAAATGTTTGGATGTAATTGAAAATCCTTGATGTGCTGGTAATTATTTACATTATATTGTATATGTTCCAGTATCCAGCTGGTGGTTGCTGCAGCACCTGGTACCTTAACAGCTAATTCCAGGAATGTGTGTGATGAGAATATGGACTGTGAAAACTGATGTCAACATGCATAGAAACTCACTGAAACGTGCATGAAAAACTAATGTAATCTAATGTTTCTGCAAGCTAAATCTGCACAGTTTTCCCCATCAGTTCCCATCAGTTTTCATGCATGTATGGTGTGAATGAGCCCTTTAGACAATTGCTCGCCTTTCAATTAGAGGGGGAACAGGTTTGAGCTTTCCTTACAAAGTTGCTTGATGTAAATGGGGGAAAAAGAGCTCTAGATAAATTTAGCATACTGCTAGAAATGTTTGGTATGCGTTAGCAGCTTACATCGTAAGCCCCCTGTTGTGGACAGTACTCAGTGGAAAGCCATCCATTATCCAAGAAACCAGCGTATCGTCTGAATTTTCCCTACAAACTGTCTTCTTGCTTTTTTAATTTTGAAACTAAACCAATTATGCAAATTAGAGGTTCTTACTATACTGCATGCTTATTCCAGGTTAGTGATTCAAAAAGTATTTAAGCTATACAATTGGTATGACAGGCAACTAGCATGTTTAGAGCTAGATCTTCAATGAAGAGCTCTCAGCATAAAGCCCAAATTAAACTTCAGTTCCATCAAAACAAGGTGTTCAATATCTTAGAGTTTTTCATCTGAAAGTTCTGGCTGTGATTCAACAGGAGGGACTTTCTCTGCAGCATGCTGGCAGAAGATAGAACTTTCTACTTTGGAAATACTCATTTATAAATAAAACAAACTGTAAGGCCCCTTTCACATGGAGCGGATCCATTCTGATGGACTCTGCTAGCTCAGCTGGAAACGCTCAGTTGATCCCCACTGAGAAGGTGGGTGACAGGTCCATCTCCGCTCTCTGTGCAGGGATGGACCAGTCAGAGCTGCTGTCCTCTATGGCGAGATCGGATGAAAATGGACAGCCTGTCCGTTTTCATCCAATCCGCTGGACGGATGGTGATTGTATCACCATCCATCTGTTTTGAGCGAATCTTGGCGGATCGGATGGCAGGCGGGTGTCAGCGGACACATCTCCGCTGATATCCGCCTGCCCGTAGAAGTCAGTGGGTGGCCCGATCGGATCTGCCTGAAAGACGGATCCAAGCGGGCCGATCATGTGAAAGGGGCCTAAGACTTTGTACACCTTTTTGTTTTGATGTGTTTGGAATGTAGCCAATTAAAAATGAAAGTTAATTTGGGCAGTATACGTTTTCATTATTAGAAAGTAGTACATGCTTCACTCTGTGTATTACTAAAAGGAAATTGTTAAAATAAACCTGCAATGAGAGAAATAAGAGTTCTGCCATTACCGACTTACTTTGAAAATGCTAGTTGCCTGCTTATTTTCTGCTATCTTTGCCATCTTTTTTTTTTTTGTCTGTGTGATGTGAATACAAGCTAGCCCCGGTTCACATTAGTGTTCAACAGTTACTCTACGGTTCTCTCATTGCAAATCATTAGCGCACAAATCACAACTACATATAAACATACACTTTATTACCAAAAGTATTGGGACACATGTAAAGCACTTAGAATTAACTGGTTGTCTGCAGTAATTTGCCATAAAATGTGATGTGATCCTCATCTAAGGCACAACATAGACAAACACAATGTGCTTAGACTGATAACACAAAAAACATTCTAATTTCTCTTTCGTTCATTGACGGACACAGCGCCTCCTTAATCTTGACCATTGGGTTATATCACCTCTGCAGGAGTAGGACTAGGCAGAACAAAAAAACACCTGGCTACATCCATGGGCTGTCCTCAGTCAGTATTTAACCCCCTTCCTGCTCTAGGTATTCAGTTTTTTCTGTCTAGTCAGGAGTAAGGACCTAGCTCCTTGCTGGGATCTTTTGGTCCTAGCAAATTTTACTTTATGTCTTTTTTCCATGCATTGCTGGGAGATTTGCAATCAACTGCCAGGCTGGGTGATGGGCTGGATAATCTAGATCCAGTGGTCTCCCCAGGCCAGCCAGCGAGCGAGTGCAGACCGCAGCTACGCACTAGGTCGGCCACGACATAGGCTTAACGGACGGAGGCTGGCCCGCGAGTTAAACGTCTCGCAGGGTCACATACAAACGGGCTCTGGTCTGAGTCGCAGCGGTCCCTTGGCCGACAGCCCCCCACTTCGGTGGCGAGGAGTTCTGTCTGGAGGGTCCACCTGCACCATTTATCAGTAAGTACAGTTCCCCCTTTGAGTGGTTTGGGGTAGACGCAGGTACCCTCCAGGGATGTTCGGACCTGCCTGCAGGATCCCTCCTCCCATCCTAAAGTCCCCTGGTTAAAGTGGGCTTCCCCCTACCCCCACGGATTGATGGGAGTCCCAGGGCAGGCAGCAGAGACCTCTGGGGGTCTCCCCTGCCATTTTCCTACTGGGTGGTGTGTGTCCTGCCCTGGCGGTATGGGGGGGGGGGTTCCGGTGCAGCGGAGACCCCTAGGTGCATGCCCTGCTGTGTGTGTGCAGTGTGAGGTAGTGTGCAGTTTGGGGGTCCCAGTGCAGAGGGCACAGCGGTGTTCCCTTAAATGTTCACCCTGCCTGGTGGTACAGTACCTTTTTGGAAGAGGGTCCTCTTACAGAGGGTGCAGCAATGTGGAAGGCACAGAGAGGATCCTGGCAGCATGCTTCAGCATGTCAAACGGCCGGCAGCCTTTTTTGGGTGGTCTGATGACATCACGTCTTAGTCTGGCTGGTTTCCGTCTGTCAGCCATGTTTGTGTAGCCGATGAGGTAATGGCAGCCATTTTCCGTTAGTCTAGTGAGACACTAGAGACAGCCAGAACCTCATGGAGATGCCAGAGCTCCTCCTCTTCCTCCCCTATGCTTCTCTTCCTGTCCCGGGATATATGAAATGGACGCCGACATTGGTATTGCTGGGTCCCAATTGCGGCTATCCGCCATTTGGTAGGGTGAATCTTTGGGGGGTCCTTGTGTATCTCCCTCTCTGCTGATAGGTACCCTGGTTATTGGGGTGTCCCTTAGTGGTGCCAAAGTTCCTTTGTACTACAGGGTCTTTTTCCTTATGGAGCCTCAGGGTCACATCTCACCCACTGATCCCCTCATGGAGGTGGCAGGTCCCTTGGAACGCCAGCTTCCCACTGACAGCTCAGTATTTAGTATCATTAGTATCCCGGGTGGAAGTACCGTGTGGTCAGAGACCCGGGAGGAAGCGTCCCCCGCCTTCCCCTGCTCAGTCTGTCTCATCTGATTCTGAGCCTGATGCCGCCGGGGACGTGGCCTGTCCAGGGGGGTTTAATATCTCGCCCCCTGACCCGTCCGATAGTGAGGATGAGTCTTCTGCGGTCTCAGCAGCGAGTGAAAAAGCGCTGGTGGATGCACTTGTTACTGCGGTGCAGGAGACTAAAGATGGGGGATGCTTGACAGGGCCACAGACGTGGCTGTGTTCTTGGGTACGCATAAGTCACCTTGCACACCAAGGGTGTTTCCTTATCTGCCTTATTTTGATAGGTTTACCTATAAGGAATGGGAACAACCAAAATCACCCTTTGTGGTCCCCAAACGTTTCTCAGTACGCTACCCCTTTGAAGAATCACTTTTTAAAAAGTGGACTACCCCACCAGTGGTGGACCCTCCTGTTTCCAGGTTGGATAGAGCAACCGTGATCCCAGTAGAGGAATCCCAGTCCTTTAAGGACTCGGCTGACAGGAAAGCGGAGGCTGTGGCACGCAGCATGTTTACTATGGCTGGGTTGGCTCTTGGGACGGCAGATAAAAGAAACAGCTCTCAAGTCTTCCCCAGGAAGTTCCAAGCAATCTTGGTCTGGTAAACCTAGAGCAGGCTTCTCCGAATCCACTGGCAAGACTCCTCTGCCCTCACCCATTGCTGGGGTGGGGGGACATCTTCGCTGGTTTCCAGATTCATGGACCTCCTTCGTGTGCATCAAGGGGGTCCACGAATTATACCTTTTGGGGGTACCAAAGAAGGGAGTCAAAATTTGTCCACTTCAGGGGCCCTGTCTCTCCTTGTGTGGCTATAATTCCTGTAAAGGTTCGGTTGACGTCCAAACTACCCAAGGTCCCCTCTAGCCCTGTCCAGGAAATTGGGCTACCTGGGTCTGACTCTGGAGTGAATGCTGACCAGGTTAGTAGTTTTTCTTCTCAAACGTCAGCCCCTTCAGCAGGTTCAGTTCAACGGGAAGTAACTGAGGCTCGTGGCAACCTCACAAGTTCCTCTGGTAGACGCCGCAGTCGTCCTAGTGTTACTGCTGGGCCAACGCCTTCCTCTTCTGCGCTGCCTGCGAAGGACCGAGGGCAAAAGTCTTCCGGTGGCCGCAAACGTCCCTTGGAAGCTACATCTAAAAGTTGTACCGAGGGCTGAACTTCCATCCTGCTTTACAGTAACTGGTTTTAAAGGCCTAGCCATTGAAAGCCAGGTACTGAGAGATAGAGGTCTGTCGGAATCAGTGATCCCTACTATGGTGAAGGCGAGGAAATCAACTTCTAGTAAGATATACCATCGTACGTGGAAAGCGTACATTTCTTGGTGTGAGTCGATTGGCGTTCATCCTCGATCCTTTTCTGTGGCTCGGATCTTAGCTTTTCTTCAACAGGGCGTTGAGCAGATGTTGGCTTTGAGCACCATCAAGGGCCAGGTGTCTGCCTTAGCAGTCTTCTTTCAGCAACCCCTAGCCACTCACTCTTTAGTTCGTACCTTCATTCAAGGAGTCCGGCATGTGGCTCTGCCTGTACGGTCTCTTTTGCCACCATGGGATTTAAACTTGGTGCTATCGGTTCTCCAGAAGCCTCCATTCAAGACTATTTGGGAAATTCTCTTACCTATGTGGTCCCAGAAGGTAGCATTCCTGGTGGCTATTACCTCGGCCCGCAGGGTTGGCGGCATTATCCTGTCGTGGTCCCTATTTAGTACTCCATAGGGATAGAGTGGTTCTTCGTCTCTGTCCGTCATTTTTTGCCCAAGGTTGTCTCTGACTTCAATTTGAATGAGGACATTGTGTTGCCGTCCTTGTGTCCCAAGCCGGCTCATCCCAAGGAATTTGCTTTGCATAACTTGGATGTGGTTCGTGCGATTCAGGTGTATCTGGAATCCACTGAGTCCTTCCGGAGGTCAGACTCACTTATTTTGGTTACACAAGGACCAAGGAAAGGGCTGGCCGCTTCTTTGGCTACCACTCCAGATTGATCAGACAGACTGTGACTCAGGCCTATTCTATTAAGGGTTGGGTTCCTCCTTTCCCTGTCACTGCGCATTCTACTGGGGCACTTAGTACTTCTTGGGCCTTCCATCATCAAGCGTCAATATCACAGGTTTGCAAGGCGGCCACTTGGTCATCAGTGCATACCTTCACTAAATTCTATAAAGTAGATATTTTGGCATCTGCGGATGCTTCTTTTGGCCGCAAGGCTGCTGTTTAAGATGGGGGTTCCCTCATAAAGGGTGTTTTTTTTCTTTAAACATTTTTTGTTTCAGATGGGGCTCCTGTGTCCTGGTTAGGGCTCTTGTGGTTAGCCTTGGGTTATTTTGCCCACCCCTCATTTTTCTTTGGCACTGCTTTTGGATGTCCCAATGGTCAAGATTAAGGAGGCGCTGAGGGGGTTATATGCTGACTGAGGACAGCCCATGGGTGTATCCAGGTGTTTTTTGTTCTGCCTAGTCTTACTCCTGCAGAGGCGATATAACCCAATGATCAAGATTAAGGAGGTGCTGTGTCCATCGATGAACTCAGAGAAATTGATTTTACAGTGAGTACAAAAATCCCATTTTTGTGTGTCTCTATTCAACACACCCAATAAACATTCACAGTGCTGAGGGGAAAAGTAAGTGAACCTTTGAAGGTGATAGCTGGTCGACCCTCTTTTGGCAGCAATGACTTCAAGCAAGTGCTTTCAGTAGCTCTGGATCAGATTTGCACAACATTGAGGAGGAACTTTTGACCATTCCTCTTTACACAATTGCTTCAGCTCAGACACATTTGTAGGATGTCTGGTGTGAACAGCTATGTTGAAGTCGTTCCCCAGTATCTCTATGAGGTTAAGGTATGGGCTCTGCTGGGCCACTCCAAAAGCCAGTCTGTGGTGGATTTACTTCCATACTTAGGGTCATTGTCCTGCTGCATCACTAACTTCTACTGAGCTTCAGCTGGCATCTGCACTTGCACAACCATAGTCATCTTGTCATATATTTATACTGGCTGCAGCTAATCGCACACACCTGTGCATACCTGCTGCAGAGAACCGCTGATTCTTAGCAGCATAGGGCACAAATTTGTGTGAATGAGCCCTAATAGTTTTAATATACTAAAGCTCAAATGACTGAATGTATCATTTATGCACACAACCATACCTATTATAATGAAGTGCAAAGCCTAGTAGAAACTTATCTTGGTATTCTATTTGTTTCAAAGGGTGGCAAAGGCCAGGCTCCACCTCCTCTGTTACCTGGCCTAGGACCACAGGGTCGTGCACCTCCACATGGACAAGGACCAAGTTCTAATAAAGGTATGACTTTTTTTATAGTACTTTTTAATGTTGTGGTATTGTTGGGCAATATCTTATTCCCACACTTTTTTCATCTAACATTATTAGTGATGGAGAATATTTGAAAATTAACACTAAGGCTACAGTATTCCATAAAAAAGAGCAAAATTAAAATCCCTATTTAATTTCAGGTGATGTACGTGGCCCTACAAACCACCAGCCTGAACGACGACGTGAGCCAAGTCCTTTCCGAGGTGGCCAAGAGTGGATCGACTCCAGAGACAGTAGAGCACCTCCTGACAGACGAGGTACAGCCCCTGAGGTACATGAGCAATCTGATGAGTACTTCACAGATGATCGATTTGGACCACGTGCACATGAGTTTGATGGGAGAGGTGGAGGCCCTGCATTACCAGATGACAAATGGAGACGAGGAGGTTCTAGCCCACAATATCCCCCCAATCAAAGAGATTACCCTGATCGAGAAAGAGATTCAACCCGATGGGAGGGGCGGAGGCACTCTGATGACCAGTATCCCAGAGAAGAGGATGGGAGGTTTCGTGGACAAAGAGATGAAAGGTAATATATAGTAGCACAAAGATTAAAATGAAATTTGCTTATAAGAGATGGATCAATAAGATCCCTTCCCCTCTAGCTTAGCAACAATTCCCAATGCATCATATGCTTTTCAACCATAGAGTTAAAGCAGAGTTCCACCCAAACATGGAACTTCTGCTTTAAGTAAAGGTAACCCCTGACATGCCACATTTGGCATGTAATTTTTTTGGGAGGGGAACGGATACCTTCTTTTTAGAGGCATCCAGCTCCCATTTCCTCCTGGGGCTCCACGGCGCCCGAAGGAAGTTCACCTCTCCCCTCCCTCCGTGCAGTCTTAAGGGACACGTCACAGGTCCCAGGAGATTGCCCGGCCAATCACAGCACGCAGCGCGCCCACAGTCAGAATATCCAGGGAGAGGAGCGGGGCTTCGTTCGCCCACGTCGCTGGACCATGGGACAGGTGAGTGTCCGAATCATTAAAAGTCAGCAGCTGCACTTTTTGTAGCTGCTGACTTTTATATGGGTGGAACTCTGCTTTAAAAAAGAGATGTTTGTAAACAGGTAGACTTATAAGAATAGGAGTGAAGGGAAAGGGAGTCTGTTTTTCCAATCCAGTGTCTGCCTTATTTCCTAACCTCAACTGGAGAAAAAACAGCTGTATTCTGGTTGCAGGGACTATATATGGATGACTATATCAGACATGTAGTATAACACTGAAATGACTAAAGTTACTTGTAAGCTGAATACTGGCTTAAAGTGTACAGTGCCTTGAAAAAGTATTCATACCCCTTGATTTTTTTCCACATTTTGTCTTGTTACAACCAAAAATATAAATGTATTTTATTGGGATTTTGGGTGCTAGACCAACACAAACTGGCACATAATTGTGAAGTGGAAGGAAAATTATAAAGGGTTTTCCAAATATTTTACAAATATGTGAAAAGTGTGGCGTGCATTAGTATTCGGCCCCCCAGAGTCAATACTTTGTAGAACGACCTTTCGCTGCAATTACAGCTGCAAGTCTTTTTGGTATGTCTCTACCAGCTTTGCACATCTAGAAAGTGAATTTTTTGTCTATTCTTTCTGTGCTCAAGCTCTGTCAGATTGGATGGAGAGCATCCGTGAACACCAATTTTCAAGTCTTGCCGCAGATTCTCAATTGCATTTAGGTGTGGACTTTGTCTGGGCCATTCTAACACATGAATATGCTTTGATCTAAACCATTCCTTAGTAGCTCTGGCTGTATGTTTAGGGTCGTTGTTCTGCTGGAAGGTGAACTTCCACCCCAGTCTCAAGTCTTTTGCAGACTAACAGGTATTCTTCTAAGATTTCCCTGTATTTGGCTCCATCCATCTTTCCATCAACTCTGACCAGCTTTCCTGCCCTTGCTGAAGAAAAGCATCCCCACAACATGATGCTGCCACCACCATGTTTGACGGTGGGGATGATGCATTCAGGATGATGTGCAGTGTTAGTTTTCCGCCACACATAGTGTTTTATTTTTAGGCCAAAAAGTAAAATTTTGGCCTCATCTGACCAGGGCACCTTCTCCTACATGTTTGCTGTGTCCCCCACATGGCTTCTTGCAAACTGCAAATGGGACTTCTTATGGCATCACAAAAGTGAGTACACCCCTCACATTTTTGTAAATATTTTATTATATCTTTTCATGTGACAATACTGAAGAAATTACACTTTGCTACAATGTAAAGTAGTGAGGGTACAGCTTGTATAACAGTGTAACTTTGCTGTCCTTCAAAATAAATCAACACACAGCCATTAATGTCTAAACCGCTGAGAACAAAAGTGAGTACACCCTTAAGTGAAAATGTCCAAATTGAGCCCCACTAGCCATTTTCCCTCCCTGGTGTCATGTGACTCGTTAGTGTTACAAGGTCTCAGGTGTGATTGGAGAGCAGGTTTGTTAAATTTGGTGTTATCACTCTCTCATACTGGTCACTGGAACTTCAACATGGCACCTCATGGCAAAGTACTCTCTGAGGATCTGCAAAAAAAGAATTGTTGCTCTACATAAAGATGGCCTCGGCTATAAGAAGATTGCCAAGACCCTGAAACTGAGCTGCAGCACAGTGGCGAAGACCATACAGTGGTTTAACAGGACAGGTTCCACTTGGAACAGGCCTCGTCATGGTTGACCAAAGAAGTTGAGTGGACCTGTTCAGCGTCCTATCCAGAGGTTGTCTTTGGGATATAGATGTATGAATGCTGCCAGCATTGCTGCAGAGGGTGAAGGGGTGGGGGGTCAGCATGTCAGACCATACGCCACACACTGCATCAGATTGGTCTGCATGGCTGTCGTCCCAGAAGGAAGCCTCTTCTAAAGATGATGCACAAAAAAGGCCGCAAACAGTTTGCTGAAGACAAGCAGACTAAGGACATGGATTACTGAAACCATGTCCTGTGGTCTGATGAGACCAAGATAAACTTATTTGGTTCAGATAGTGTCAAGCGTGTGTGGCGGAAAGCAGGTGACGAGTACAAAGACAAGTGTGTCTTGCCTACAGTCAAGCATGGTGGTGGGCATGTCATGGTCTGGGGCTGCATGACTACTGCCGGCACTGGGGAGCTACAGTTCATTGAGTGAACCATGAATGCCAACATGTACTATGTCATTCTGAAGCAGAGCATGATCCCCCTCCTCTCGGAGAATGGGCCTAAGGGCAGTATTCCAACATAACGAACCCCAAGCACACCTCCAAGACCACTGCCTTGCTAAAGAAGCTGAGGGTAAAGGTGATGGACTGGCCAAGCATGTCTCTGGACCTAAACCCTATTGAGCATCTGTGGGCCATCCCCCTAGTGGCCACACAAAATATTGATAATTTGGGCCAAATCTGGACATTTTCACTTAGGGGTGTACTCATTTTTGTTGCCAGCAGTTTAGACATTAATGGCTGTGTGTTGAGCTATTTTGAGGAGACAGCAAATTTACACTGTCATGTCACTCACTACTTTACATTGTAGCACAGTGTAATATCTTCAGTAATATCTTCAGTGTTGTCACATGAAAAGATATAATAAAATATTTACAAAAATGTGAGGGGTGTACTCACCTTTGTGAGATACTGTATGTATGTGTGTGTGTATATATATATATATATATATATATATATATATATATATATATATATATATACACAAACATAAATACCCTTCTTTTCCTGTTTTATGTGATCACATGACCTCTGTTCTCAGCTGAGGGGGGGTTGGAGAGCAGCAGTACACTAGGGGTTGGAGAACAGCAGGACACTGGTCTTCCCTGCTAATGGCTGTGCAGGGCGGCGTGTCAGCACAAGTTTGCCTATTGGAGGACAGGCAGCCTAATCTCCCAGCACAATTGGAAAACTGATCATGCTGAGATGAATGTACTCTCATGCCTAGTGGTCAGTTTGAAATGGGAAAGTAGGGGGACTGGCAGGATCACTAGGAAGTTCACACAAAGGACGTAATATAAAGAACAAAAGTACATGGTACAACAGGCACATATCAGGAATATGAAATGTTGGGGTAACATATTCTTAAATTAACAACTGGCATATGACCATAAGCAAGTCTAAACAAATGCACTTATTTATGTCTATTGGGGATATTTTATGCCTCTGTAAATCAATCATGCCAGCTGGATAGCTGTTTCATGAAGAAATGACCTATTCCCACCACCACCACCCACCCATTGTAGGGCAGATAATCATCACTGAAATCTTAATACAGACCCACATCCCCACTCCTCCACTGCAGGGCAGAGGAGTCATCACTTTAGTCTCAGTACAGATATACCTCTCTTGTCCACTTGTGCAAAACAGAGGAATCATCACTGGCGTCTCTGTAAATGTTTACCTGCTGCATATTTAGAAATCTGGCTTGTTCTCCACTATGGCATTAGTTGCATGGAATCCTTTGGGAGCATCCGGGTTCTATTTGGAACTATACAAAAAAAAGTCTTCTGACACATCAAAACCTTTGTAGAAATATGATTTTGGTTCAACATTTTGTGCTTACTCTTTAAAATACATGATGCATATTCTAACTTAAACTAGTCAAACCAAAATCTTTCAAACATTTTAGTGTTTTAAGACTGATTTTCATTTGTTTTGTTAAAATTAGTTTCCGCAGGTCTGGTCCTCCAAGACATGAGGGTCGTGGCTCTAGAGGAAGGGAAGGATTCTTTAATTCAGATGAATTTGGTCCTGATGACAACTATGATATGAAGGATGAACCTGGTAGAGGGCGGGATTCTGGTAGAGGTCGCGGTCGAGGTTCTCAGAGAGGTTAGTTGCCATATCATATGTATGCTGTTTTGTGAACTATTACCGTACTATAGATGTAATTTGGTTGGTGGACTGTTAGTACAGTTGATACCTTTTTGTTACCTGTATTTTTCAACCAGAAGCAAGAAAAGGACTTCTACCAACCCCAGATCGGTTTCCGGTTTCAGATCGGGGGCCTAATCCCACGTCTCGAGAGCAAAGCAGAGATGGGGGTAAGGATTTTACTGTTCCACTATCTTTAAAGAAGACCTTGGTTTTTCTTATTTTATTTTTTTTCTGTCATGAACAAGATATCCTCACCTTATCTTGTAATGCATACAAAACCATGAAAGGGTTAGGGTTTATTTTACAGTAAGTGTATATATTTTTTGTGGTTTGGCCTCTGATTAATTATTTTTTTAAATAAATACATTTATACAGTAGTCATTGTGACATTCACTGCATACGAATCTTCCCAAGAAATGTGTTTTTTATTTTTTAAATCAAAATAGGTTTTATTGCTCAAGAAACAAACAATATAATCATACATGAATCACAGTATACTTTGTTTGGTCATCGAATTGTCCAACATACAATCCTTGGTTACATCTTACAGTGTATATATTTAACTTCTAGTTAGTGTAACATCATACATACCCTGTTGGATTTTTCGTTTTATGGTACATTTCAAGCCCCTACCATCAAGTCAACATTTTCTGTGTCCCTGCCCGTGTTTTTATTATAGGGAGAATGATTCAACACTTTTGAATGTCACATTCCTTGCTTTATAAAATATAACTGCTGAACTAAATGGAATTTTCTATATAGTTGCCTTGAGGTTAGCTTTAATCCATTTACTGAAACACCTAAGAAGTGATCTTGCCTACTGAAGGCATGCTATCTCTTATTATGGTATACTGATATAAGCACTGTTGAAGTAGAATGCTCCATGCATTTGTTACAGGCACAGAAATTATTTTCTTTTGTATTTACAACTTACACTATCTGAGAAAAACTCTTCAAGTAAGCTTATCTTGTATATGTACGTTCTTGTTTTCTCCATCAGGTCCAGATCACTTTCAGGGCAGTCCTCAGCAGGACATTCCAACCCCAGAAAGTCACTCTCCAGCCAGCAGGGAGCGTTCATCCTCTTTACAAGGCATGGACATGGCTTCTCTACCACCACGCAAAAGACCTTGGCACGATGGGCCTGGAACCCCTGATCATAGAGATATGGATGCGATGGGAGGCCCAGGAGACGACCCTGGGAAAGGTAGACATGATTTCAACAGAATGAGAAGTTGTTTGTGAACTACTTAGAAAAAAGATCTCTAAATCTGTAGAGGATTGTCTGTTTATTTTCAGTCAAAATAATTAATCTGTCATCAAAATCTGTAATTTATTATGTTGGATGTAAAATGGTCTAAGCCAAGCAATGTTAAAGGATAGGTAGGGCCAAAGCTCTTTTAGCCCTACTTCTCCTGGAGATCACATATGTGCAGTTCGTTCTGCACTGCTGTAACCTGTATTCAGCCGACAGAGGGCTAAAGTCCGCTGTTAGCTGGCGTCACTCAGCTGAGCCAGGCTCAGGAAAGATCTGGACTTTACAGTCACGATCCACCTAGATGCCTGGACCGGCAGCTTTCTCAGCCTCTCAGTGCTGCTGGGAGACTGGGCCAGCTGCTCCCGCCTCTTCACAGCCCAGCGATCCATTGAGCGCTGAAGGGGCAGAGCAGAGAGACGGTGACTGTCTGCTCACAGAAGATCGAGAACTGTACGATCAGCGGTCTTTGATTGCTCAGTTCTTGGTTTTAGAAGCAGTGGGGGACAGATGCAGCTAGGATCGTTGGTGCATCCACTTTGGTGCGTGTAAGTGTTTTTGGAATCCAAAACATCTCTCTTAATATTTAGAGACAAATGAGTGTAGTTTTTCACAAAACCTAGACATACACTGTCTATTTTTAGAAGTCTTACTTTTATTAGATGTTAAATGTCTGACAAATTCACTTTAAAGCAGTGTTTCTCAACTCCTGTCCTCAGGACCCACTAACAGGCCAGATTTTAAGTATGACCTTGAGGAGATGCAGGCTAGAATACTGCAATCACTGAGCAGCAAATGATATCATCTGTGATGTATTTCAGTTATGTTGCAAACCTGGCCTGTTAGTGGGTCCTGAGGACTGGAGTTGGGAACCAGTACTTTAAAGGGTATCATCAGCTTTATTCAAAAAGCTGTTTGCAGTTTGACTTAATATCAGGGTCCTGAGTTCTGAGCTAAGCCCCTCCTGCCTGACCCCATCCTATAAAAGCACGCTTGATGGCCATGGAAGTCAGACTTCTAGTAACAAAGTTCAACTAAGGTGAACATAGCAATGTTTTCTGGCTGATAATGTAACAGACACCATTGTACTTTTATGGTGTTGGTATTTAATAATATGATTATTTTCTTTTTTAAAGCAAATTAACCCAACACATCTAAAAACCATAAAGTGTCTAGGTATTTACTATCTCCGCTGTCTCCTATTTTTATACCATACAGCCCGTGAAATGTCTGGACCTCCACCACGATCACAAAGACTTAGCCGTTCCAGCTCCCAAGAACATGAGGAGAGTTCCACAAGGGGTTCTCGGGCAAATTGGGGCCGGGGAGGATCTGGATCCAACAGCAGTATAAACTCTAGTCAGTGGAGAGGAGGCTCTCGGGGGAGTGGAAGTAGCAGCGGAGGTGGGAGGAGTCGATAAAGAGTCCATATTGGACCAAACATAACAGGACTTTTAAGGATGGCAGTGGCATCAGTGCTGAAGAGGATTGTGCTTGTGACTATAACTATATTCATTGCTGGAACACTGGAAACATCAAAGAACTCCAGGGAAAAAAAGCAGTCCAACCATATTTGTTTTTCTTTTAAGTCCTTTTCCATCAGTGCTAAGGTCCTCACAGCTGTCACTTCCTGCCCTTTCTTCCTTCAAAAGCTGGGAGAAAGAAAAAAAAACTGCTAAAGTTTGTACAGTTTGTCAGTTATAGTTGTTACGTTTTGTTTTTTTTTTGTAAGAAATGCAGAATGTAAAGTTCTCAACAAATAATGGAAACATTTTTCTTCTTGTTTTATTTCCTTTTTGTTGAAAAATATATGTTAGTATGTATGCTAAAGTACCTTTAACTATGGTTTGATTATGATTCTCAATGCTCCCCTAAGCGAATTGTAGGCATGAGGTGATAGTCGCCCTTTCTGGCCACTGTGTGTGTGGGATAATCGATCAGACACATTAGTAGACTTATTTTTCATACCCTAATTGTACACTACAGGACACAGACTGAGTATTTATAGGCTGGTACCTTCAGGTGTTTGATATCACACTACCCCACTCAATGAGTCCTCAGTTTTTTGATAAGCTTATGGACCTCTTCTCCCTTATGGAGAAATTACTCTTGGCCTAACTATTTTATTTTTTCTTTGGATTCTTCAATCAACTCTTCATAGTCTTCTAGTACAACAGTTGAAGCAGTGGTTTTGCTTTGGTGCAACCTCTGTAAAAACACCCCCCCCCCCCCCCCCCCGGGACTAGCGACGTGGACGGGTAAAACAAGGACACCCTGTATCTCTGACCGTTTCTGTAAAGGATTGTGTTTGGAATGTATTCACTTTTAGTGTAAACTTTTCAAACTTGATGCTAAAACTTAACCACTCAGAGTTTTGTCTCAGGTGGATGACCCGGTGTTACATCACACCACAGGCTACACACTTTACCACCACTTCCGCTTAGAACCCTTTATAAGTTACTCAGGCGCTTCCTCCCACCCTTTTGCCACAAGGACTTCGCTACTGGATAGTCTGCACAAAATTGCTGAATAATATATTTTTTAAAATCTGCTGTAAGTGTTTTAGATGAATGCTCTTACAGTTATTATAAATTGTTATAGTAACTGCTCTTCCCTTTCAGTTGCACCACATTAAACACTCCCAGTTCTTATGAGTACATGTGTATATACAGTACATACATAAAGCAATTGCTACATATTTTCATATAGTGGATAATTAAATAGAAGAGGTTCCAGAATTTTACCAGAACAGGATATTTGAGATGAGGGTAGTATATTGGTTTATTTTTGAATCAGAGACAAATTATCTAGAGCACTAGACTTTGTGGCAATTATAATAAAGGGAACCTTTCAGGACTGCTTGCTTGGATGAGGGAGATTTGGGAAGTCACTGCAGATGCTTGCGTAATCAAACTTGGAGGCAGATGTGTAATTAAATGCCCCAGGGCCCTGGCACTTTCACACCTCTTGCTGTCATTTTGCCCTGTATAGCATCAAGGTGCCAGTTAAAATTGGGTAGAATTTCTTCTTTCCAGTCATTAGAGGTTAAAAAAGCAGATGGTATTATTGGAATGTACATCAAAATACAGTTTTTTTTATTTTTTTTTTTTTACATAAAATCTTTATAATGTCCATCCGCATGCAGGCAATGCCATTTATGTCAAGTGGCAGGAATTGGCTGCACGGACAACGCTGCTGCCTCCCAAGTTGACATCTGTGTGGGTGTGAGTCTCTGAACACACACTTTGTTTAGAAACTCGCACCCATACGGATGTCAAATTGGGAACAGCTGCTGTGTCCAAATAGACATGAATGGGGACTGCATGCAGATGCAGTCCATGAAGGCAAAACACAGTCCTCACATGGGTGTATGCTTAAATAAGGCTTGCATTTTTAACCCTTAAGTTCTTTCCTCAGTGTAGTCTCTTTCCCTGAAGTTGTCTGATCAGGCAACCAATCTTGCCATGAAATAGCCCTGCATGAGATCCCGCTACAGCACAGCATTAGAATGATTAGAAGGGAATTACAAGGCTAGTAGAAACTAAAGGATATTAAGTCCTAAAGGAGGAGGTATATCAATAACTCCACCTGCAGAAATGAGGGTATCTCCTGAACATCCTACCATTTGCAAACCCTGTCTAGATGGTAACTTAGGTTGGTGCACAAGAATACCAGAATCTAGAAAAGGGGTACATCCACCTGTGGTGTGATAGACCATACTGTAAAACTGCCTAGCTGGTTACCAACTATATGATTCCTTCTCCACCTAGGAGGGATTGATAGGATCCTAATGCTACTACTAGGAACTTGACACAAAAGGAAAAATAATAATAAAATGTGCACACCCAGGGGTTATCTCCTCATTCCAATTTATTGTAAAATTTTTGAAACCACAGCACAAGAAATGGCTATTAGACATACTGTGGGGTTGATTTACCAAAGGCTAATAGACTGTGCACTTTGCAAAGTGCAGTTGCCCTCTGCAAGCGCAATTGCTCCAAAGCTTAGTAAATGAGGTACGGCTTCACTTTGCAAAGAGTACCCAATCACGTGCAAGGAAAATTAAAAAAAACAGCATATTTGCTTGTACATGATTGGATGATGGAAGTCAGCAGAGCTTCTGCTCATTTACTAAGCTCTGGAGCAACTGCTCTTGCAGAATGCAACTGCACTTTGCAAAGTGCACAGTCTATTTGCCCTTAGTAAATCAACCCCTGTATTTCTAACCTCCCCCACATTGTCCCACCACCCTGCCATATGTTATATATCACCCTTCCCTCCTACATGTGCAATGCCCCACTAAAACAAAATCCACCCTCTCCTCCTCCTCCTGTACTAAATTGTAGACACAGGAATGGACCACCCACCCCCTGATGCACCGTATGCCAAACCATCTGAGAGGAACCCAAGGAAGTAACCAGCACTGGACTTGTTGATATTGGATGACCTATGGCTGGCGGGAATGGACGTACATTAGCTGCTGTGCGGTGAACACAAGATTTAGTTCACTGCCTATTGTGGAGTCTATATAGGAATGATATGCTTGCGGAATTCACTGGGGAGCATCACCTGTGCCAAATCACCTGCATGACCCACAGCATAGCTGATTTAACTTTACTCATCCAGCTGTTGATTCGGAGTAGCGGATGAAATTGATCACTCACTAATACCAAGTCGTCATTTGAAGAAGCAGGACAGTGAGTACACTCTTTATTACATGACCGACCATATCAGCAGTTCATACGGGGTACCCTGAGCACAGGGACCCAATTATGCTCTGGCCTGATCGGATGTAATCACTTATGCTCCCATGTGACTTTGACTGCTTGTACTCCATATGTGGGGACAGTTTCCCATTTATCCTGTCTTTGGTGATGATCAGCGGTGCTTTTCCATCTCACAGAGAGACTTTTCGTATCGTACAATAACCAGCTTATATTTACATCCCTTGTTGCGGTCTTCCTGACAGGATCACTGGGACTCTCCATACCAGTTCATTTGGGACTGGGTCCTGTGACACAATTAGGAGGTGTTATCATATAGGTGGTCACCCAACATTCAGATAGTCTTCCAATATTTCCTGTTTTAGATCAGGCTACTGCATTCGCCCAATGTGGTTATGAGGTGCAGAGCTTTCTATTCAGGGTACTGGGAGCTATCTGGCCCAATAACATCTCTGGGTATTTTGAATACAGGTGCTACATCAGGGGTACCATCTTTTGTTGGGGGGTTCTTTACAGTTCTTTGGTTCCAGCTCTGAAGGGGCGGTGTCTAGTGGTCCCATGTAGTGGAGAGGGTTGGGTTCGTTTTAGTGGTGCCTTGCACATGCGGGAGGGGGGGGGGACAATGTGGGGGAGGTTAGATGTAGGTCTAAGAGTCATTTCTTGTGCTTCCGTTTCACAATTTTTACAATAAATTGGAATGAGGAGATAACCCCTGGGTGTGCACATTTTAATATTATTTTTCTTTTTGTGACAGTATGCTCCTTGTGAACACACCCTACCATTACGTATGGAGGTACCCTCATGCTATTTATCTCATTAGGCTCTCCGTTTGCATTTTTCATTTTTTCCTTTTTCTTTTTCATACTAGGAACTTGAGCCTGATCGAGGACAAAAATATGCAATCTAAGGAGATTTATTCAGAAGTCCACCAGGTTTGCTCTAACCCCCATAGGGAAATGTTTAGTAGGGTTCCACCAAGCTCTGACTGCTGACTGTCCACTAGCCATATATATTTCCCTGCAAGCAGAAAAATAGCCCTTCAATGTAGATACCATCAGTTTAGAAGATCCTGAAGACCATACCTTGGCTCTAGGAAAGCGTGTAGTTGCGAATGACACACTCAGTGTTGTCCAGCATAGGAAGCGGGACACCTGAGTTGTCGCAAAGAACATTTCTCAAGCCTTTTCAAGGGTAAGGGTTGCACAGCACCCATGTAATGTCCAGCGAAGATCAGGTCAAAACACAGACCTGCAGAAGAATCCCCGGACAACTCTAGAACCAGTTTCAGGAATTAGACTCAAAGGCCCGTTAATAGGAGATATGTCCATTAGAGAGGTTCTCCCAGGTTAGGAGAACGTAACCATCCCAAACTCCACCAGAAACTGGAAAATAGCACCTGGAACTTCTTGGTTTAAGGAGACTTGATATCTTATTCAGAGAACAAAATCCATAACACAGGGGAAGAGGCTGAAAGGAACTCAAAGACCATACTAGAATTCCACAAAACCTGAAAGGATGAAAAAGTCTACTACTGTATACTTAAGGAAGAAGTCAAAGTTCCACAGAAAGTGGACTCACTTAGTGAGGACTTGAGCTAAACAGCCTCAATCGTTGGTGAACGCAGGCTAGCAGCACTGTTTACCTGGCACTTCACTTCTAAAAAAGGTTTGGATGCTAATGATAGGATGCTCAGGAAACGGACACTACAAGCGATCTCTTAAATGTTCAACAATAGGGATGCCAGGAAAAAGCACTAGGATGGACATAAGGACCTGTGCTACAAGCAGGGTCCAAGGCTGCTAGTGGATGCAAAAAGGGTCAGGTGTTTACCAGGAAAGAAAGCAGGCGGGACTGATCCCTGTCGATTTTGTAGGTCAAGAATTACATCTAAGGGAGGGATGGGGTTGAAGAATGTCAAGCATCAAAAGGGGTATAAACACATCTGAGTGATATGGACTTCCCTGTGGTAGGGCATGTGAGTCTGAGTGCTATATCATTCCCAAGGACTGATTCCTACAAAGATAGTAAGCAGAGGTATCTGCATGTAGGGAACCCGGAAAACCTGGATAGATGCACAATGGGGTGGAGGCAGCTAAAGGAGACCCAATTCAAGGGTCTAGGCTGAAGGCTACAAGCGATGACTTGAGCAGCCAAATTCTAAGCAGTGGTGTACCTTCATGCAGAAGGCTGAGCATAGGGATTAGAGGACTTCTGGCTTTGAGTGCTACAGCTTGAATGATAGGAAGTCTCTGTCTATGTGCTACTAATGCTGTAGTGGATGAAGGAGAAAGGGGTCGTTGCACCCCTTCTACTGACCTTCTGCGATATAATGGCACACTCCATCTGCCTGTTGCATTGCTAATGACATCGAGAGTAGGTTTGAAGAGGCATCTGCCTTCGAAGGGCAAAAAGGTTTGCTGTATCATTGGCATTCCAATGTAGTCAAAGTGCCTTAAGCATGGGTATGGACATTGGCTCCTTGCAAGATTTAAGTTTAGATGCCTGCAACAGGCTGTCACAGCTAAGATGCAAAGCTCCAGACATTTAATCCAAATGCTCAATGAATAGAGGGCCTACCCTGGTGATGGCAAGGTCCTCATTAAGGGGGTTTAACCTAAAGTGAGGCAGTTGCACAAATTAAGCTCACCGCCTACACAGGGCAAACAGTCCTTCAAGTTAATTCAGTATAAGGAGGAGATGGAGTTGTATTCAAACTGTCAAGCCAACTAGGAGAAATGTCTCTAAAACATATAAACATGATGTTATGGGATTAAGAGGCAGTCTATAAGGATCACTGAGCTGTGTTGGTGGGTATTTTCTAAGGTTGTATATAAGGGACCATCTGTGGCTGCTGTCCTCAGAGTTGTGACGGCTCTGTTAAAACCAAAGGAAGCAAGGTGAGAGAGGGAAGGACGCGCCATCTAAGTGTAGTATCCCAGGTATTTATTACTAAAACAGGATTAAGAACACTTACAAGATAAAAAATGTAAATGGGCTCATCTGTATATAGGAACAGAAATAGCTGCGCTGATAATAGTGCAAAAATTACAAAATACAACAATGTTTGATAAAGGATAATGATAAATAATCAAACATATGACTCTATTGCATAGTGAATGTAACAAAAAGCAATAAAGGTGAAATGTCCAATATTGAAATTGTGTCAAATAAATTAAGAACAGTCTATAATTCACATAATGGTGCACAAATAAGTGAACAAATGAAACTTGGAAAGGAACGTGATCTTCCACCACCCGTATGTGCCAAACACCAAATAAATTGCACGCTTACCAAAAGGCAAGCTAATTAAGCTTGCGGCTATATACCCAGCCAGGGCCTTTACCCAGGGGATACAGGGGCAACAACTCCAAATGGCATCAGCACAGTAGAGGAGAGATGGGCAGCCGATGGCTGGATGGCTCGGTCAAACAAGGTTCACTGATCGATACCAGATGTCACTTAAAAAATGAGAAAGGGGAGCTCTCTACTGTGCTGATGCCATTTGGAGTTGTTGCCCCTGTATCCCCTGGATAAAGGCCCTGGCTGGGTATATAGCCGCAAGCTTAGATAGCTTGCCTTTTGGTAAGCGTGCAATTTATCTGGTGTTTGGCACATACGGGTGGTGGAAGATCACGTTCCTTTCCAAGTTTCATTTGTTCACTTATTTCTGCACCATTATGTGAATTATGGACTGTTCTTAATTTATTTGACACAATTTCAGTATTGAACATTTTCACCTTGCTTTTTTCTATTGCTTTTTGTCACATTCACTATGCAATAGAGTCAGATGTTTGATTATTTAGCATTATCCTTTATCAAATATTGTTGTATTTTGTCATTTTGGCACTATTATCAGCGCAGCTATTTCTGTTCCTTATTTGTCTTTATGTGTGTATCTCACATATTAGCTGCTGCTTAGTCTTAGTTAGTTTTTCGTTTAGAGCGCGGTATTTCCCATTTTTTCTTCGTCTGTATATAGATTTCCAGGCTGTCATGTGGACTACATCATGGGAATATCGTAGGTGTGCAGGGTGGTTTGAAGAAGCACTGAGGTCAGTGTGAAACGCACGCGTCACCTCTGGGGTTCAGACACTTGTTGGCTGTCATTTGCTATCTTTGGAATAAAATCGTTGGAACGTTCCTGTGGTGTGCAGCCGTTTTTTTCTTCCCAGGGTGGTTTCCAGCCGCTCAGTTGGAGAGAGAGAGGCAATTCCTGGAGCCTCAAGGAGTCAGGAAGTCGCACTCTGGCAGCGTTGATTGTCCCACGGGTATGACATCATCAAACAGAGACAGGAGATCACTAACAAGTGAAAGGCAAGGCTACGTGCTCTGAGCATTCGGCTCCTTCGACAGGCCTACATTGGTAATGGCATGCTTGTCATTAAATAGTCTATGGGGAATGATGCCGATTGGAGGACTACAAGGATCAGCAGTACCATAAAAAAAATCATAATTAGAATATCAGACAGGCAATGTATTTTAAAAAAAACTATTAAAACAATATCTAAAATGCATCTAAAAATAATAATTACTACAAAGGACAACAGTATATGAAAAAAGGGAAGGAAAATGGATAAACACACAATATATAAATATTTCTGGCCGATATATAGTACTTCCTGAAAAGTGGAACAAATGTATACAAAGACTGCCCCCCCCCCCCCAAAAAAAAAACCCATAATGGATTGAATATGCATGAGGGAGGAGGTGACCTTAAGGGTCCCCTGTAAAATAATAAATATACAATCATGTATACATAAATGATATATTACCAGACAAACATATGTCCAAATCCACCTTGCATGTTACCAGTCTAGTCAACATAAGGTAATGAATGCTATATGACTTATCTTATAAAATATCTCTATAATAGAGAGTGAGTCTCAATTTCCTCATTTAACCCGCCTGGAGTGAGGGTATTAAGGGAATATATCCAGAAAGGTTTTCTGTTGACATAGTCGTTTGAAATGTTCGGCAGTGGGATATGAGGCAAGAATAGCCTCAATAATCCACACCTTCAGTCCCGCAGTAGACTGTTGGTGATGTTCAAAATAGTGTCTGGGGACACTGTGCTGGTCCGAACCACCCTCAAGGAAACGCCTATGTTCACCGAAGAGCTTACATAGAGGCCCGATGGTCCTACCCACATAAAATAAACCACATGGGCATGTCAAACAGTATAGAACATACTCTGTAGAGCAGTTGTAAAATTTTATTGATGGGATACATTTTACCTTTTACTGTAAATGACTTCTGGCCATGTTGGACAAATTTACAAGTCAGGCATAAAGCTTTTTTACACTGGTACATGCCAGTAAGAGGGATGAGGGTTTGTTGGGTGCCAGGGTCCCGGAATTTTTTTAAGTTTGTTGGGAACAAGTTTACTTTTAATACTTCTGGATACATGGAGATGGAAGACAATGATAGAAAAGGATCCTCCAAAAGTATAGATCAATGCTTACGCAAAATATTTTCCATTTTCTTATGCTTGTCATGAAATTGTGTGGTAAATCGAAGGGGCTGTATGGGATTGGATACTGAGGTACTCTTGGTATTACGGGGGGGGGGGGGGGGGGGTTAGGTAAAATTGAAAGGCCTCCTGAACAAGGGGTTTAGGATATTACATAGTTACATAGTAGGTGAGGTTGAAAAAAGACACAAGTCCATCAAGTCCAACCTATGTGTGTGATTATGTGTCAGTATTACATTGTATATCCCTGTATGTTGCGGTCATTCAGGTGATTATCTAATAGTTTCTTGAAGCTATCAATGCTCCCCGCTGAGACCACCGCCTGTGGAAGGGAATTCCACATCCTTGCCGCTCTTACAGTAAAGAACCCTCTACGTAGTTTAAGGTTAAACCTCTTTTCTTCTAATTGTAATGAGTGGCCACGAGTCTTATTAAACTCTCTTCTGCGAAAAAGTTTTATCCCTATTGTGGGGTCACCAGTGCAGTATTTGTAAATTGAAATCATATCCCATCTCAAGCGTCTCTTCTCCAGAGAGAATAAGTTCAGTGCTCGCAACCTTTCCTCATAACTAAGATCCTCCAGACCCTTTATTAGCTTTGTTGCCCTTCTTTGTACTCGCTCCATCTCCAGTACATCCTTCCTGAGGACTGGTGCCCAGAACTGGACAGCATACTCCAGGTGCGGCCGGACCAGAGCCTTATAGAGTGGGAGCATTATCGTTTTATCTCTGGCGTTGATCCCCCTTTTAATGCATGGCAATATTCTGTTTGCTTTGTTAGCAGCAGCTTGGCATTGCATGCCATTGCTGAGCCTATCATCTACTAGGACCCCCAGGTCCTTTTCCATCCTAGATTCCCCCAGAGGTTCTCCCCCCAGTGTATAGATTGCATTCATATCTTTGCCACCCAAATGCATTATTTTACATTTTTCTACATCATTTGCCATGTAGTCGCCCACCCCATTAATTTGTTCAGGTCTTTTTGCAAGGTTTCCACATCCTGCGGAGAAGTTATTGCCCTGCTTAGCTTAGTATCGTCTTCAAATACAGAGATTGAACTGTTTATCTCATCCTCCAGGTCGTTTATGAACAAATTAAATAGGATTGGTCCCAGCACAGAACCCTGGGGAACCCCACTACCCACCCCTGACCATTCTGAGTACTCCCCATTTATCACCACCCTCTGAACTCGCCCTTGTAGCCAGTTTTCAATGCATGTACTCACCCTATGGTCCATGCCAACTGACCTTATTTTGTACAGTAAACGTTTATGGGGAACTGTGTCAAAGCTTTTGCAAAATCCAGATACACCACGTCTACGGGCCTTCCTTTATCTAGATGGCAACTCACCTCCTCATAGAAGGTTAATAGATTGGTTTGGCAAGAACGATTCTTCATGAATACATGCTGATTACTGCTAATGATACCGTTCTTATTACTAAAATCTTGTATATAGTCCCTTATCATCCCCTCCAAGAGTTTACATACTATTGATGTTAGGCTAACTGGTCTGTAATTCCCAGGGATGTATTTTGGGCCCTTTTTAAATATTGGTGCTACATTGGCTTTTCTCCAATCAGCTGGTACCATTCCAGTCAGTAGACTATCTGTAAAAATTAGGAACAACGGCCTGGCAATCACTTGACTGAGTTCCCTAAGTACCCTCGGATGCAAGCCATCTGGTCCCGGTGATTTATTAATGTTAAGTTTCTCAAGTCTAATTTTAATTCTGTCCTCTGTTAACCATGGAGGTGCTTCCTGTGTTGTGTCATGAGGATAAACACTGCAGCTTTGGTTACTGAAGCCCCCCGATTCACTCGTGAAGACTGAGGAGAAGAATCAATTCAATACCTTCGCAATCTCCCCATCCTTTGTAACCAGATGTCCTTCCTCACTCTTTATGGGGCCAATATGGTCTGTCCTCCCTTTTTTACTGTTTACATACTTAAAGAATTTCTTGGGATTTTTTTTGCTCTCCTCCGCTATGTGTCTTTCATGTTCTATCTTAGCCGTCCTAATTGCAGCCTTACATTTCTTGTTGCATTCTTCATAAAGTCTGAATGCTGAGGATGATCCCTCAACCTTGTATTTTTTGAAGGCCTTCTCCTTTGCTTTTATATGCATTTTTACATTGGAGTTAAGCCATCCAGGATTTTTGTTCGCTCTTTTAAATTTATTACCCAATGAGATACATTGGCTAATGCCCTTATTTAATATGCTCTTAAAGCAAACCCATCTCTCCTCCGTATTCTTTGTTCCTAATATTTTATCCCAATTTATGCCTTTTAGCAAGGTTTGTAGATAAGGGAAGTTGGCTCTTTTGAAATTCAGTGTTTTTGTATTCCCTTTATGTTTCCTATTTGTGTGATTTATACTGAAACTAATTGACCTGTGATCGCTGTTACCTAAATTGCCCTGTATTTCCACATCCGTGATCAGGTCTGTATTGTTGGTAATCAGTAGATCCAGTAATGTTTTATTTCTAGTTGGTGCGTCTACCATCTGACCCATAAAATTGTCCTGCAAGACATTAAGGAACTGGCGAGCCTTAAATGAATGCGCGGTTCCCTCTGCCCAGTCTATGTCTGGACAATTAAAATCCCCCATTATGATAACACCATATGTCGTCTATGTAACAACCTTTTACAGTAAAAGGTAAAACGTATCCCATCAATAAATTTTATAACTGCTGTATACTGTTTGACATGCCCATGTGGTTTATTTTATGTAGGTAGGACCATCAGGCCTCTATGTAAGCACTTCAGTGAACATAGGCATTTCATTGAGGGTGGTTTGGACCAAGCACAGTGTTCCCAAACACTATTTTGAACATCACTAAGATCCTACTGCGGGAGTGAAGGTGTGGAATATTGAGCCTGTTCATAAAGGAATGACTTAAGGGGGTGTAACGTAACGCTCTTTGCAGCTGTGGGAGTTCTAAAAGACCCTAGGCCTGAAACAGCAGGCAGAACGTCTAAATACAGAGTAACACGCAAAGTATCAACCAGCTTAGAAACAACCTCTTGTAAATCTGTTATTTTTTGGTAGCACAAAACAGCCTCTCTAGAAGTACACTGTGAGGACTCTGAATCAGAGTCGGAGATGGTAACAGGGACCTCTGGTACGAAAGCTAGCTGAAAGCTCAGAAGGGTCAGAGCTAGACTGTGATGAGCATAGCACAGAAGTGAGCTTAGAGCCTTAAACATTAGTGCTAGGCTGAGGTCACCCATTGCATCAATGCACCCGATGTCCTTTGTGCATCATTGAGAAAGACGTGTTGTACCATGTAGCAGAAAACAACTAGGCAAGGTTTCACTTACACTTCTAAGCAGCTGGTACTGATGAGGGTTGCAGGTGGCCAGAGTAGCCAAGTCAATGTAGGTGGGCAATGGAACCAGACCAGGGATGGGATAATCCAAATTGTGTTTCTAGAGCAGTGTTTCTCAACATCAGTCCTCAAGGCACCCAAACAGGTCATGTTTTCAGGCTTTCCATTTTTTTTCACAGGTGATTTGATCAGTTTCACTGCCTTGTCTGCTGCGCAGCATAGAGGCCAAGGGGATATTGGTCATTCTGGTGGCTCCTGGATTGGCTTCGCTAATTCTGGTACGACGTTGTGGTTCAGCTGGTCGCAGACATTCCCCAGCGGTTGCCTCTACGGGATGATCTGCTCTCCCAAAGGCCAGTCTTTAACCCTGCTTTACTGTCCCTGGTTTTAACAGCTTGGCTATTGAAAACCAGGCTCGGAGGGGCAGAGGTTGTCAGACTGGGTGCTTTCTACAATGCTGGAGGCCCATAATTCTACCTCCTGGAAGATTGACCATGGTACTTGGAAAGCTTATATCTTGTGGTGCGAAGCTTCAGGTGTCCCTCCATGCTCCTTCTCAGTGGCTAAGATATTGGCCTTTCCACAAAGGGGTGTTGAGCATAGGTGCTCAGTACCATTAAGGGTCAGGTCCCTGCCCTTGTGATCATTATTCAACTTCTCTTGGCCACTCACTCCTTGCTTCGTACTTTTATCCAAGGGGTCATGTGGCAGCTTCTGTGTGTTTTCCATTGCCACTGTGAGACTCGTGTTCTTTCTGTCCTTCAGAAGCCTCCTTTTGGGAACATTAGATTATTATTATTATACAGGATTTATATAGCGCCAACAGTTTACGCAGCGCTTTACAATATAAAAGGGAGGCAATACAGTTATAATACAATAATATACAAGAGGATTAAGAGGGCCCTGCTCAGAAGAGCTTACAATCTAATAGGGTGGGGCAGGTGGTACAAAAGGTTGTAACTGTGGGGAATGAGCTGATGGAAGTGGTAAAAGATTAGTTAGAGACGTTATAGGTTTTCCTAAAGAGATGAGTTTTCAGGGATCGCCTGAAGGTAGCAAGAGTAGGGGATAGCCAGACAGGTGGAGGTAGTGAGTTCCAGAGGATGGGAGAGGCTCTGGAGAAATCCTGGAGACGAGCATGAGAGGAGGAGACGAGAGAGCTTGAGAGTAGGAGGTCTTGAGAAGAGCGGAGAGGACGATTTTGGTGATATTTGGAGACAAGATTGGTGATGTAGCTCTGAGCAGAGTTGTGAATGGCTTTTTTATGTTGTGGTTAGTATTTTGAATTTTATTCGGTGAAGAGGGGATAGCCTATGGAGAGGCAGGCCAATGAGAAGGGAGTTGCAATAGTCAAGGCGAGAGATAACAAGGGAGTGAATGAGGAGCTTGGTGGTTTCATTTGTTAAAAAGGGGCGAATTTTAGAGATGTTACAGAGGTGAATTCTACAAACTTTTGACAATGATTGGATTTGAGGCTGAAATGACAAGTCAGAGTCTAGGATTACACCTAGTACCCTAGCGTGAGGCGAGGGACTGATGGCTGCATTGTTGATTTTGATGGAAAAGTCGTGGAGGGGGGCACGGGCGGGGGGGAATATTAATAGCTCAGTTTTAGAGAGATTTAGTTTAAGGAAGTGGTGCGACATCCATGCTGATATGTCAGTTAGTAATGCAAGAGGAGACTGAAGGAGTGAGGTGAGGAGTAGACAGATAGATTTGGGTGTCATCGGCGTATAAGTGGTATCCCAACCACGACACTACCTGCTTGGAGTTTGCATGTTCTCCCTGTGCCTGCGTGGGTTTCCTCCGGGTACTCCGGTTTCCTCCCACACTCCAAAGACATGCTGGTAGGTTAATTGGATCCTGTCTAAATTGTCCCTAGTATGTATGAATGCGAGTTAGGGACCTTAGATTGTAAGCCCCTTGAGGGTAGGGACTGATGTGAATGTACAATGTACAATGTATATGTAAAGCGCTGCGTAAATTGACGGCGCTATATAAGTACCTGAAATAAATAAAAAATAAATAAATACTTGAAGCTGTGGGCGGTTATCAAGTGACCAAGGGAGGAGGTGTAGATAGAGAAGAGAACGGGTCCAAGAACAGAGCCTTGGGGGACCCCCACAGAAAGGGGCAATGGAGAGGAGGAGACAGAGTTGTAGGTGACACTGAAGGAGCGCTGTGATAAATAGGCAGAGAACCAGGATAGAGCAGAATCTCGGAGGCCAAGGGAATGTAGTTAATTGAGAAGGAGCGGGTGGTCAACAGTATCAAAGGCTGCAGAGAGGTCAAGTAGTAGGAGTATGGAGTACTGGCTGTTGGTTTTAGCAGTTAGTAAATCGTTAGTGAGTTTTAGTAAGGCAGTTTCTGTGGAGTGCTGTGAGCAAAAGCCAGACTGTAAAGGGTCAAGGAGGTTATTTTCACTGAGATAGGAGCTAAGACGGTTGTAGACTAAGCGTTCTAGAAGTTTAGAGGTGAATGGGAGCAATGAGATGGGTCTTAAGTTGTTCAGGTTGGTAGGGTCCAGTGAGGGTATGGGAGTGATCTGCGCATGTTTTGGAAGGGAGGGGAAGGTGCCACTAGAGAGGGAGAGATTGAAGATGTGAGTGAAGGAGCATAGGATAGAAGAAGAGGGTGTGACCTTAGTAGTTGTGAGGGAACAGGATCCAGGGGACAATTGGTTAAGTGGGCATCCTTTTTTTTTTTTTTTTTTTTTTTTTTTTTCAGTACCAATTGAGCATCATTTATTTATTTTAAACATGGTTCCTTGGCATACCACAAAATACGTCAATTCCTTAGACATACGCATCTTAGTCAAAATGTTCCATATGTTAAAAGACATTTCATGACTTGAAACAATTTCATTAACATAATAACAACTACTTCATCTCTATCATACTTATGTAGCGCTGACAACTTTTGTTTTTAGTCATCTGTGTGTTATAAAAGAATATGTTGATCTAGTGCCATCTAGTGGACAATTTAAAAGGTACAACACTTTTATGTTTCATGATTAACCACTTCAATACAGGGCACTTATTCACCTTCCTGCCCAGACCAATTTTCAGCTTTCAGCGCTGTCGCAGTTTGAATGACAATTGCGCGGTCATACAACACTGTACTCAAACTAAATTTTTATAATTTTGTTCCCACAAATAGAGCTTTCTTTTGGTGGTATTTGTTCACCTCTGCGGTTTTTATTTTTTGCGAAACAAATAAAAAAAGACCGAAAATTTTGAAAAAAATAAAAGTTTTGCTTTTGTTTTTGTTTAAAAATTTTGTAAATAAGTAAGTTTTCTCTTTCACTGATGGGCACTGATAAGGCAGCACTGACAGGCACTGATAAGGCGGCAGCGATGAAGTGACACCAATGAGCGGGCACTGACAATGGGCACTGATATGTGGCACTGATGGGCACTGGTAGGCGGCATTGATGGGTGGCACTGATATGCAGCGCTGATGGGCATTGATAGGCGGCACTGATGGGCACTCATGGGTGGCACTGGTGGGCACTGATAGGGGACACTGGGCACTAATAGGCTGCAAAGATGGGTTCTTATGGGTGGCACTGATAGGTGGCACTGCTGGGCACTACTGATGGGCACTGATACGTGGCACTGATGGGCACTGATACGCGGCACTGATACACAGCACTGATAGGCATCCCTGGTGGCACTGGCAGTGGTAGGCATTGGAGTGGGCACTGATTGGCAGCTGCCTGGGCATTGATTGGCAGCTGCCTTTGCACTGATTAGTTTTTCCCTGGGGGTCTAGGGGGCATACCTGGTGGTCCAGTGTGGCTGGTTTCCCTGGTGGTCCTGGGCGGCTTCCCTGGTGGTCCTGCGTAGGATCCAAGGGGGGGCTGTGCTGATAAACAATCAGCACAGACCCCCCCTGTCAGGAGAGCAGCCGATTGGCTCTCTTCTACTCGCGTCTGTCAGACGCGAGTGAGGAAAAGCCGATCACCGGCTCTTCCTATTTACATCGTGATCAGCCGTGATTGGACACGGCTGATCACGTGGTAAAGAATCTCCGTCAGAGACTCTTTACCTAGATCGGTGTTGCGGGGTGTCAGACTGACACCCCGCAACAACGATCGCCGCGATTCGCGCCCCCGGGGGCGCGCAGCGGCTCAATATCCTGAGGACGTCATATGACGCCCAGTCAGGATATTGAAACCACTTTGCCGCCGTCATTCTGCTATATGGCGGGCAGCAAGTGGTTAAGAGAAGTGACATGGAAGTGATTGATTGTTTACTTCTGAACATTAACTATGACCTACCCACAATGCTCCTGGATAAGAGAAGAACTGAACTGCATTGTGGGAGGATATAAAAGGGCTGGGAGCGGCCATCTTAAGTCTCTTGTTCCTGGGATGCGTGGCCTGCCAGCAGGACTCTGTGGGTGTGTGTGTCCCACAGGGTTGCGGCCTACCTTGTGAAGGAGCGGAGCAGTGGCAAGGATCCTGCCATCGTATCACAGTGTGCTGAAGCAGCAGAAGTGATTGTTCCGGAGACCCATGGAGGAGGTAACCGAGGACTCCTGGTCGTTGGTAAACGGAACAGTGTGTTGGCGTGGTGGTGGCTCCATACGGACTGAGAACTGCTGAAACTGAGACATCCATCTGCCCGGATCCCGTGTGGTGAGAGGGTTAACACCCGGAACTTTGTTTAATACACACACACACTTAGGACGGTTACAGAGTATTGCTGGGACTGATAGTCCCACGGAACAAGTTAAGTTGTAAGAACATTACATTTGCATAGATTTCAGTATTCAAGAACTGATATTAGAGGTTTGTCTTCTTCGTATAAGAACACTTAATCAATCTTCTGGATTATAATTGTCTTAGTGTATTACCTTACGCTGAGCAACACCCAAGAAGAACCCTCTGTGGATTACAATTACAAATTTGTAGCTAGCGAAGATTGAAGACATCAAGACTATATCTTTAATTGCAGGGCCCTGAATCTAGTTACAAAGGGTAGTGACTTTACGGTTTAGAGCAGGGGGAGCTCCCTGGTACAGATATATATTTAGGTATATTTGTGTTTGTTACCAAGATTGTCATAACTGTCTACTATACTGTTGCACTACGTTGGTGTGATAGTGTAGTCACTGTAATAATTCTTTATATAAATATATCATTTATCCAAACAAAGAAGTTATTTTGGTTATTACAGAAGTTTGTGTGCAGTGTTGTTATTTCTCCTGCAGGTGGAGCTACAAGCACCCAGGTAGAGGTAAATATAAATATAAGTGTATATATATATATATATATATATATATATATATATATATATATATATATATATATATATATATATACATACAGTGTATATATATATATATATATATATATATTATAAATATAAGTGCATATTGTGGGTTAAAGTTGGTACTAATATCAATACAACACTGCACTACAGCTGTGTCAAGGGGATTGAACAACTTAAGAGGGGTGAAGAGAATAGAGGACAGGCCCAATAATAAATCAGCAGCTCCACCGAGAGTTATTGCTACACCTATAAAGAATATAAGAAACCAAAGGGCCTCATGGAGCCCCCTGCACATTTGCCAAGTTAACCATAGTATATATATCTGGTCTTTCAAATACTTGCAAACTCAATGTATCTTATGTTCTCTATACTTATAACAGCCGAAATTGCGGCTGTATTTCACTACATAATAAAGAAAACAAAAAAAAAAAAAAAAAAAACAAAAGAGAGAAAGATAAAGAGGAAAAAAGAAGAAGAGGAGGAGAAACGAAAAAAGAAAAAAAAAGGGGCGGGAAGGGGGGGAGGGGAATAAGGTAAGTTGAATGGGGCCTCAATATCATGATCATTATCGTAGTTACTTAATTCCCTGATATCACAGACTCTGCTACCTCCTGTAGGTACGCATTTGTTCCCATGAAATATCTCCATGGCCTCCATTTGTTCCGTATTAATTCCTCTGTATTATGGAGGGTGGCGGTCAATTCCTCCATACGGAGTATACACTGAACTTTAGAATACCACAGGATCCTCGTTGGCGGCTGAGATTGCCGCCAAAGTGCGGGAATGCATGCCCTTGCTGCATTAAGAAGCTGTATTGTCAAGGTCTTTTTATATTTCTGAATGGGTCTCTCTGTCACGTGTAAAAGGCACGCAGCCGGATTGTCTTTCAGATCCACAGTTGTCAAGCTTCTAATTGTAGTTGTTACCTCCTCCCAGAATGGCCTCAGTAACGGACAGGTCCAGAAAATATGCATAATCGTGCCAATATCTGCGTTGCACCTCCAGCACCTATCCGAAGTGGCTCCATCCATCTTGTGAAGTATATAGGGGACTCTATACCATCGGGACACAATTTTGTATCCAATTTCTTGGTATTGATTTGCAATAGAGGACTTATGTGCCAAAGTCAACATTTTATCTACTTGCTGTGATGAAAACTGAATCCCTATATCCCTTTCCCATGGAGAAACAAATGACGGGGCTGGCTCTTCAGTCTGGTTAGTCAGGTAACTATATATCGTAGAAAGAGTATGTCGTACGGGTTCCCCCGTTTTACATAGCAATTCAAAGGGGGTAGGGTCTCTAGGGACATATGATGCCTTCTGAAGGGACTGTAAGAAGTATCGCAGTTGATAAGAGCTGAAACTATCTAATGGTGGATCTATGAGATTAGAAATGGGAGTTAAGTTGGCATCTGAGAAAAGTTTGTAACCTCTTCAGTAGTAGCCAATTCAAAAGAGGAGAGTGCTGAATGTGCTGTTAGGCAAGGTATGTTGGGTGGGGAAGATGTACGCACAGTAGAGGTAGCTTCACAAATTGCATCAATCTTGTTTTTGAAGTGATTGGCAATCTCTTGGGTAAAGGGTTGAGGGGGTGGGGGACGAAGCAGAGAGTTAAAGGTTGAGAAGAGCTGACGGGACTGGATGACAAGGAATTAAAAAGAGAGACAAAGTAGGCTTGTTTGGCAGCATGGAGGCATGAATTGTATTTTAGAAGGGCAGATTTATATAGGGTGAAGTCTTGCAGGCATTTGGTTTTACGCCACAGTCATTCAAGAGCACGGCAATGTCTCTTGAGATTTCTAGTGTTGTCGGTTTGCCAGGGTTGTAACGGTTGGGGCCTGATTCTGCTTGTGGTTAGAGTAGCAAGTGCATCTAGTGATGATGAGAGTGAACTGTTGTAGACCGAGGTGGCCAGGTCAGGACAAGGGAGAGATTATGTCATATAGGTGGTCAGTAGCAGAATAGAGAAGAGAAGGGTTAAAGTGGCGAAGGTTTCTACAAGTAATTGTTTGCTGCTTGGAGGGATGGGTGGTTGGAGGCAAGGATACAGTGAAAGTAATGAGGTTGTGATCAGAAAGAGGAAAGGGGGTATTGGTGAGGTTGCCAGGGTTGCAGAGATGGGAGAATACAAGGTCAAGATAGATTCCCTTCCTTACGCTTTTTCAGAAGGTTGCTTTTTTGATCGCAGTAACCTCCACATGTCAGAACTGGCAGCTTTGTCTTGTGAGTCTTCTTATTTATTCTTACATAGGAATAAATGGGGTTTTCTGTCTGTATCCTTCCTTCCGAAGGTGGTATGCAATTTTCATCTGAATTAAGATATTGTCCTGCCTTCTCTCTGTCACCATCCCTCACATCCTAAGGAGGTTGCATTGCACTCCATGCACATATACAGGGCAGTTTGTGTGTTCTTGTCCACTATGGCTCCCTTCTGGAGGATGGGTTCTTTGTAAATACGGATGGCCCGCAGAAAGGCTTGGCGGCTGCCTCTACCTCCATTTCTCCCCGTGGATCAGGCAGATGGTTCATCTCCTCCCTTCTCCATTGCAGAATACTCTACCAGGGCGATTAGTGCCACTTGGATGTTCTGACATTACGCTTCCGTGTCTCAGGTTTGCAAGGTGGCTACCTTTTCATCCCTGCATACTTTTACCATATTTTACAAGGTTGATGGTGTTTTTGCATCTTTGGATGCTTTCTTTTGGCCTCATAGTTTTGCAGGTGGCTGTTTGAGGTTCCTGGTTTCTCCTATGGGGGTTTCTTTTGGTGGGTTGCCCGTTTTTTGTTGCAGAATTTGTATGTGGCTTCTGTTTTGTTTCCCATTTCTTTTTGAGACGCTGCTTTGGGACATCCCTATGATCAGAAATGAAGAGAAAGCTGTGCCTGTCAATAAACTTGGAGAAAGGGATTTTACAGTATGCATAAAAAAAAAATCCCATTACTTTAGTTTAGTAGGGAAAGACTTTCAGCTTTTTATTACAATATGCCTGTTGAAGATTTTTCTTCACAACTTAATGATCTTTTTTTTTTATTGTAGTTATCCACTGCAGGAGCAAAAAATGTGACACTTGCCTTACAGTTACACTTATTTAACAGAATTGGTTTCTCTGTGTGGTGAACGTGCCATGGGTTTAGGTATATGGTAAAGGAATGTAAGGGATAAAAGATAGCAAGTCAGCTGAGTATAAAACAATTCAAAGGACATTGGAAGACCAGTTTATATAGGACACTTATTAACTACCCACTCTCTGGCACTGACACTTGAGTGTGTAAATTATGCTCTTCATTGTACGATTGATACATAAAATGCAAAATGTAATTTAAAGACTGTGGTATCTTACGACATATTCTCTGCTTGATACTGCAGAGAGTGTACCATGACGAGACAGTTCATATGACCAGGATCTCCTGCAAGCTTTTTTCCCATTCCTCAGGGCATATTTGTAAAACACACCACTTTGTAAACATGCAGAAATTTTCTCACTGCTAAATGAATCATCCCTTTAAAAAGGAGCTTCCATCTCCTTACTGTTGGCCCCACCCCACCTTACATCTGTGATGATACTTCAGTGTGTATGAAGACCAAACACAGAGTCCTGTACTATCTGAACCTGTACCCGCTCATACACAGATATGCCGAAAGTCTCTGTTGGGTAAAGAAGGCTGGGCAGAGCCCCTCTGCACATCTCTGTAGATTAGGTGCAACAGCATTCTAGCCTAGGCAAGAAGGAGTAACCTTACCTTAACTTCAGGGCCCTGGAAGTCCTGCTTATTCAGACACACACACTGGAGTGAAGGGCAAAGACTTGTTTATGGGCGTGGCTCTGCCCACCAATCAGATACAAATATAATGCATATTATTATAAGTGCATTAGATGACATATTTCCTTTACTATAAGGAGAAGACCTCCTTTATTCATTTAACCAATCATAACAATACACATATTACAATATATTAAATATTCATGATCTATAGAATAGCCTTAACCTAAAATTTTTCATTAGATAGCTTCCTCTGGTTGTCTCACTGCTAGGCTATTCTTGAAATTATAAGTTCCTCATTTAAGTTTTACTTTTATTATATACCGTAACTTTCCCAAATGTGCTTAGAACAAACAGCTTCAAAACAAGCCCTAAAGTAGCATCATTATTTTAAACAATTATTTAACTCTTCACAATCACCCCTTTTAGTTATACAGGCACAGGGTAGGAGGGGTTATGGATCCCCATACTCACCACTGAGCTTGACCATGGCTACAGGTGTGCGGCTCCAAGATAGCGGCAGCAGGTGCCTCACCAGGGAGCTGAGGGGGCGAAGTCAGATAGGACCCCACCAGGGGCCAAATGGCGAGCAGGCATGGCATAGGTGTAGTGATGTAACCCTAGAGACCTTGTTAGTTCACAAAGAGTGTAGGCTGTAAACATAAGTATGTTTGTAAGGCATCTAAAGTAATAAAGTAGAATCAATAAGTACTAGCATGAAAATATATTGGGGATACCAGACCTTTCTCTTTTTTCTTTGGTTAATAAATTAGTCTTCAGTAAAAATAGAAAAGAACACAAAAAAAGAGTCTCTCTTGTATGGCTTGTAAATGTTTATAGAATTTCCAGATTATACAAAGTCCACATTATTTCACTCCTTTAGTTTCATTTCCTAAACTTTTAACACACCTCCATATTTTTTTGTACCCACTCATTCAGACAGGAAGTTTACCACCCCTTAAAACTTGCTTCTTGGTAGGGACAGAACTTGACATCTACAGACAGGCTGGAACTGATGCATTTGGGCTAGGTTTGGGTCTTTGGGCTGATACCTCAGATCCCTCTCTCGTGCTGTTCACTGGAACTCTCAGGCCTTGGGTTGGCATTATGGCTCTTTCTCTTGGCATTTCAAAGAACATTTTCCAGGAGTCCCTTTCAACCTTCAGCTTGCTTCTGCAATGAAAATGAAGAACAGAGACGTCTGTCATACCAGGATAATAGCTCGGCAAAGCTACTCATCATCCCAGGACCTACTGGCTTAGAACAACAAAGATTTCCATGTAAAATATGTAGTAATATCTTCAAGTAGAGCATCCGGATAGAGGCATTAATGGGGGTGGGGGGTAATTTCTTCACGTTAATTGGGGGGGTGAATACTCTCCAGCCATCATGTATAACCACAGAATCACCTAAACGACTTTTGGAAAAGCTTCTCTCGACCATTGCAGGTGTTAAAAATAATATTCTTTCATTAATTCAAACATAAGTCCATTAAGCATGCAGAAACAGTTTTCATTACTAGACATATATATAGATTCAATAAATATATTTAACTGAACATCTTTCTCAAACCCAATATTGCAGCAGGATTGGAACCAGGTGTCCCAGAACAGAACACCTTACTTAAGCACATATTCTAACTCAGAACATTGTTTCCTGTTCAATAAGTTTTTGTTGAAAGGTATAGAATATTGTACATTTAACATCAAAAAGAGAGATATACAAATAAACTGATGGGTATTTCACATCCTAACACATCCTGTACATTGTTATCGCGTCTTATCGTGTGTGTCATATGTTCTCTCTTGAAACTTCGTGAATATGGTCCAGTCTATACTTCTGAATTATGTAAAAGTGAAACTTTGACCTATGATTGGGTCCATCAAATCTTCTGTTTACCAAACAAACTCTTACTGCTAGAAAAGAAAATAGTAAGAAAGGGAGAGAAGAGTAAGAGAAAAAGCTGAGTGGGGGGGGGGGGGGGTAGATAGGGTAGGTATCCAGCCTCTACAGCAAATCTTCATGAATATTTGTCCACATTTCTCATCTGATCTTATTGATTCATAATTTCTGCATAAGCTGTTGAGTATTTAAAGGCGACCCAGCAGGACCATATCTTGTTTGCTAAATCGGATTTATTCCTCAGCATAAGTGTACTCTTTTCCATGTGATATATGTGGTCTACTGCCCCAAGCCATTTGTGAAGTGTGGGGATAACCTGTTGCTTCCAAAATTTTGGGATAAGCGCCTTGGCCGCATTCAGTAGGTGAGGTATTATCGTTTTTTATATGATCCTTCTGGCTCGCCCGTAAAATGGAATAATATTACCCAAGGGTCATTGGGGATTGTGCTACCTTGGATTTCTTTTATCCAAAATAAAACAGTAGACCAGTATGGTCTAATAATAGGGCAAGACCACCAGATATGGGCATGGGTGCCCTGGCCCCACACCCCCTCCAGCAAAGGTCCGAGATAGATGAGAAATGTTTTGTGAAGCACTTTCAGTGTGTAATGCCATCTGGTTAATATTTTGTAGTTTACCTCAGCTGCTTTCGAGGAAATGGAGGAGATGTGGTCCAGTTGAAGTATCATGGACCGTTGATTATCCAAGATTAGGCTTTGGAGCTCCTGCTCCCATTTTGCTAGGAACGTATGTTGAGCATTAGGAGGTAGAGCCAGTAGAGCTTGATAAAAAAATTAGAGAGGTTTATCCGGTGGTTGGTCTCCAACAAGTAGTCCCTCTACTGGATTCAGATCTGTCTCAGACCTTAATGGCTGTGGGAGTGCTTTAACGAATTTCGACAATTGATGGTACTTCAATTGGTTCATAAATGACACTGGAGTCGATGGAATGAGTGTGGTCATTGGGAGGATGCCTGCGTCCATAGCTACTTGATGCAACAGAACAGGAGACTCTGAAATCCAAGTGCTGAATTTAGGGTCAATATTCCCAGGCGGAAAATAATCATGACCTGTTAACTGCATGAGCGGGGAGTTGTAAGGCCATTTTTGTGTTTTATATAGTGAGTCCCATATTGCCAGGGTTGATTTAGTAAGCGGCGAGGTTGTAGGTAGGAGCTTACGAAATTTATTAAGTATCCAAATTAGAGGGAATGGATCTCTGCCACATAAGTCCATCTCCAGTTGCACCCACATTTTAGAGTCCTTGTGATATTTCCAATCAGATATTCTGTTTAGTGCAATGGCAAGAAAGTATAGTTTAAAGTCCGGGAGAGCTAGTCCTCCTTGATTTTTTGGTCTGATTAGCCATTTATAGGCAATTCGGGGTCTTTTACGATTCCATACATATCTACCTATCAAAGATTGTATTATTTTAAAGAACCCCAGAGGAATCTTATAGGGGATCATCTGGAACAAGAAGAGCAGCCTGGGCAAAATGTTTATTTTTACAATGCTGATTTTCCTTAGCCACAAATGGGCCAGTTGGGTCCATTTTTGTAAATCAGCTCTAATTGAGTTCAATAACGGGATGTAATTGTGACGGAATAAGGAGGCTGGGTTTGGGGTTAAGTATATTCCTAGGTATTTCAGTGCATGAGATTACCAGAGAAAGGGGAAAGAGGGCTTCAGTAGCCTGCCCGTCCACCGTCACCTGTGGGATCGAAATATCGAAATATTTAAGGTTTCCGATTTAGACAAATTAATTTTGAAATTGGAAATGGTTCCAAATTTAGTAAAGGCCGGCATGAAGTTAGGAAGGGTAATAAGGGGTTGTTGTACATAAAAAAGAATGTCATCCGCATATGCTGCGTATTTGTGCTCCCCTTTTCCTATTTTAATCCCGTGTATGTCAGGATCGCTGCGAACTGTCATTAGGAAGGGTTCTAATGAAAGAGCGAAGAGGATAGGTGAGAGGGGGCAGCCCTGACGGGTTCCATTATGAAGATAAAAGGATTCACTCAGTGTACCATTAACTCTCAACTGTGCCGAGGGTGACTGGTACAATGCTGAAATTCTCCTCATCATGTGTGGGTCCATACCAAGATGCTGCAGCGTAGACATCAGATACTCCCAGTCCACCCTGTTAAACGCTTTTTCCGCATCAGTCGATAAGAGAAGGGTGGGCTGGGAGCTCCCGCGCACGTAGGAGATCAAAGAGAGCGTTCTGAGAGAATTATCTCACGCCTCTCTACCTGGGATAAAACCAGTTTGGTCTCTAGAAATCCATTGGGGTATCAGGGGCAAAGTCTTAACGCAATTACTTTAGCGTGTAATTTGGCATCTAAATTTAATAGAGAAATAGGGCGATAGCTACCGCATAAACTAGGGTCCTTTCCGGGTTTGGGGAGGATTGTAATGTGGGCGTGAAGGGCTTCTGGACGGAAGCTTCCACCCGCAGAAACCGAATTGGCATATGATGTTAAATGTGGGAGCAAAGCGTCAGCAAAGGTACGGTAATAAGCCACTGTCAGTCCATCAGGGCCCGGTGCTTTCCCATTGGCCATGGATTTAAGTGCCGTTCTAAACTCTGTGATTGTGAACTCTCCCTCTAGGGACTCTAATGTATCATTTGGGAGTTTTGGTAAAAAGGCCGGTGTAAGGTAATCTTGTATCAGTGCCTCCCTATTTGCCCCATCTGCCGTGGTCTTGCTAATCTGATATAGTTGTTGGTAAAAAGAACGGAACTCGTTCGCAATTTCATTAGTTTTGTACAGTATAGCATCTGAGGGTGATTTAATTTTAGCTATATAAGAGGCCGATTTTTTATGTTGTAATGAGCGTGCTAATAAGCGACTGGGTCTATTCCCCCACTCATAATATTGTTGGGACACTATACAGAGTCGAGAGGTATGCTCTTCAAAAAAGAGAGCAGAACATTGTTTCCTAACTTTGCGATATATGACTATCGTAAGCAAAATAAAACAGTAATGAATATAAGCAATATTACATTATTAGCACTTTACAGCTGAAATTCTGGGAATTCAAAAAGTAATATATCCAAAAAGGTAGTCACTTTGAGACTATATGTAGGTAGGACCATCAGGCCTCTATGTAAGCACTTCGGTGAACATAGGCATTTCATTGAGGGTGGTTCGGACCAAGCACAGTGTCCCCAAACACTATTTTGAACATCACTAACATCCTACTGCGGGAGTGAAGGTGTGGATTATTGAGGCTATTCATAAAGGAATGACTTAAGGGAGTGTAACGTAACACTCTTTGCAGCTGTGGGAGTTCTAAAAGACCCTAGGCCTGAAACAGCAGGCAGAACTTCTAAATACAGGGTAACACACAAAGTATCAACCAGCTTAGAAACAACCCCTTGTAAATCTGTTATCTTTTGGTAGCACAAAACAGCCTCTCTAGTAGTACACTGTGAGGACTCTGACTCAGAGTCAGAGATGGGAACAGGGACCACTGGCACGAAAGCTAGCTGAAGGCTCAAAAGGGTCAGAGCTAGACTCTGATGAGCATAGCACAGAAGTGAGCTTAGAGCCTTAAACATTAGTACTAGGCTGAGGTCACCCATTGCAGCAATGCACCCGATGTCCTTTGTGCATCATTGAGAAAGACGTGTTGTACCATGTAGCAGAAAACAACTAGGCAAAGTTTCACTTACACTTCTAAGCAGCTGGTACTGATGAGGGTTGCAGGTGGCCAGAGGTAGCCAATGTAGGTGGGCAATGGAACAAGACCAGGGATGGGATAATCCAAATTGTGTTTCTAGAGCAGTGTTTCTCAACATCAGTCCTCAAGGCACCCCAACAGGTCATGTTTTCAGGCTTACTATTATTTTTCACAGGTGATTTGATCAGTTTCACTGCCTTGTCTGCTGCGCACCATAGAGGCCAAGGGGATATTGGTCATTCTGATGGCTCCTGGATTGGCTTTTCCAATTCTGGTACGACGTTGTGGTTCAGCTGGTCGTGGGCATTCCCCAGCGGTTGCCTCTACGGGATGATCTGCTGTCCCAAAGGCCAGTCTTTAACCCTGCTTTACTGTCCCTGGTTTTAACAGCTTGGCTATTGAAAACCAGGCTCTGGGGAGCCTAGCGGAGCAGACATGCATTGTTAGAGCTCCACACCGCTGAGGAGAGAAGAGAAGGACAAAGCAGAGCCTGCAGGCTCAAAAGGTATCCATCTGAACCTTTTTGCCCCAGGGAACAAACTGTGAAAGTTTGGGCAGGAAATATGGTACTGGGAGGAAACCGTGGCAGAAATAAAAATCACCTCACAAAGAGCTCAAGGCACTCACTGCAGCTGAAGCAGCTCCAGTCACCTCACAAGATACAGCATCAGGGCGCTCTCACAGACAGAAAATGTCACAGCAAGACTCTCCATTTGAGTCAGATACAGAACAAATCCTCTCACAAACTTCTCCACAAGCCTCCTCAGCATCCCCAGTAATATTATTACAATTTGAAAAGATGCTTCATAAGGCTTTAAAACAAACCTCAGACCAAATAACAAAAAGCCTAACCAAAGAAATAAGAGAGCTGGGAAACTGCACCGCAGCCTTAGAAATAAAAATGGATGAAATTGAAATTACAACCCAAGAAAATATAACAGAATTGGAACAATTAAAAAAAGAGAATTTAATACTTCAAACTAAGCTCGAAGATTACGAAAATAGAGCCAGACGTTCAAACTTGCGCATAAGGGGAATACCTGAAACTGTGACAGACCTGCAATCTACTATTACTGCTCTATTACAAGAACTAAAGCAAGATATCCCTATTGAACGTTTAGAACTGGACAGAGTACACAGAGCCCTCACAGCCAAAAAGAAAGATGGACCCCCACGTGATATAATCACAAAATTTCATTATTACAGAACGAAAGAACAAATACTAATTGCTGCAAGAGAAAAAAAAGGAACTTAATTTTCAAGGACACAATTATCAAATTTTTGCTGACCTATCCCAACTTACTATTACTAAAAGACGATCCATGAAACCCCAACTAATGGAACTGCAACGCCACAACATTATGTATCAATGGGGCTTCCCCTTTTCAGTCAGATTTAACTACCAAGGTACAATTTACAGAAGCAGATCAGCAGATGAACTACAACAAACCCTTTTAAAATGAAATCTGACAGAACCCACAAGCAGCAACACCCCCACACGCAGAAGAATGGCATCATCTTCACCTTCAGGCAGCACCCAGAAAATTTCAGAACAAAATGGGAATCATCATTCTCACAAAAAGAGGCCGTTATGCCACATCATCCATGGACCAAGAAGATTCAATGGACTGACATCCTAATTCCTGATATCTCTTCATTTATTATACTAAGAGATGGTTCTCTATAAAAAACCTATATTTATAACTGAATGTAACTGCATTCTGATAGTCACACACTGTGTGGGATCATGTTACATTCCAGTTATATTTCTTATTACTTCTGATTCATATAGCCTTAGAATATATAAGTGAAATAAGGAAATTCTTGTTCAGTTATATATTATCAGGTAATAACAATAGATTTATTACTTTTTAGGACAAATATGTTCAATAATCCAGAAGTAATGGAAGCTTTTTCTTTCTTTTCTTAAAACAAATATATTATTACCTAACTAGTTCCTAGAATTATGTTTTTGTTTATTCTAATCTGAAGCAATACAACCTCAATTTTATGAGTTAACATATCTAAACAGTTACATATGAATAAAATATGTAATTGTTTACTCTAAAAGGGTTAAAATCCCAAAATAATTCAAACTATCTTCATCAATACCAAAGTTATTAACAGTACCTTTCTAATTGAATTATTTAGCCTAGGGCAAGACTAACCATATACAACCACCCTGGAATAAATAATTTCAACAAAAACTATATTCTGCACTCCAATTAATGAAACATCATTTTGATGTCTTTTGACATAGCACTTCTCTCCTGTAAGCGGAAGATCCGTGTACCCCCATTAGCCCTCCTCATTCTCCCAACCATATTATGTGGGAGTGTGACGAAGGCGCTTATTCCCCTGAGAGAGATATTTATTCTCTTTCACGGGTAAATTGTGATTACTTGCAAAAAATAATTTATACAATGTATCATCTAATCTCATATGTTTTTTGTTTACTCTTTACTCCAGAATTCACTGGTTTCTTTTCTATCTATTCATCTCTTCAGTCCACACAGGTTGATCTGCGCAGTCAGCTCTGCATAACAAAAAGTAAGTCAAAACTATTTGATCTATTGCCATGGCACCACTGAATATACTTTCCCTGAATGTTCAGGGAATAAATGTCCCTCAAAAAAGGACCAAAGCCTTCCGTACTTTCCATAACAAGAAGGCTCACATAGTATGCCTCCAAGAAACACACTTCACCAAAGATTCTACTCCAAAATATATTTCTCCTTTTTATCAACAAACTTACACGGCTTCTGCCTGTACCAAGCAAAGGGGAACTCTAATTGCATTTCAACGATCCACACCATTCACCTTATCATCAGAAATTAAAGACCCAGAAGGTAGATACCTGATACTCATGGGCTATATAATGGATACAGCAATCACGGTGATTTCCTACTACGCTCCTAACAAACAACCTACACCATTCCTCTCACATATATTACAAGTGATTAATACACACAAAATAGGAACAGTGATAATGTGTGGGGATTCGAACCAGGTCCTCCTCCCATTTCTAGATAAATCACCTTTTACACCATCCAAAATAACCTCTAGATTACCTTTTTCTCAACTTCTTTCCAAATACAATCTGGTAGATTCGTGGAGAGAAAGTAACCCAATGAAAAAGAAATTCACCTATTTCTCGCACCCTCATCAAACCTTCACCAGAATAGATCATATTTTTCTAACAATAGGAATGATACCAGAAATTATTGCATCAGATATAATTCCGATTCCGTGGTCTGACCATAATGCAGTATACACTACTATAGCCTCAGCCATACCAAAAGCGCATGACCCAACGTGGTACTTACCTGACATAATGCTCAAACACCCACTACATCAGAAGGCCATTGAACAAGCTTTAAAGGAATATATATCAATTAATAATACAACAGACATCTCCCCAATAACACTGTGGGAAGCTCATAAGCCTGTCTTGCGTGGTACAATACAAAGACAAATGGCACTATTTAAACGGGAACACAAAAAAACTAGAACTCAATTTTAATGCAGCCTACATATCATTTCAAGATAATCCATCTCAGAGTACAAAATCTCATCTGGAAAAATCTAGATTGGAATACGATCTATTTCTCACTGAGTCAGTTGATAAATCCCTCAAACGCTCCAAACACAATTTCTACATGAATACAAACAAACCAGGTACATATTTGGCTCGGGCATTAAATTCAACTAACAAATCTTTCAAACCAATACGTTTGAAATTATCAAAAAATGTTTACACTTGTAATCCAGTTAAAATAGTCCATAAATTTCACTCACATCTCGCAACTTTATACAAGACAAATAATGAATTTAATCCTACAGAGGCTGAATCCTTCTTCTCAAAAATAACCTTACCTGAGTTATCTCAGAATCAAAAAAGCAGTTTGGATGAGCCTATAACTATAGATGAAGTTGCTAACGCCATAAAAGACCTAAAACTTAACAAAAGACCAGGCCCAGACGGCTACTCGGCTTTATACTATAAAACATTCTCAGAAATACTCTCTCCCATTCTCACTGAAACTTTTAACAAACTTCTAGATGGACATTCTTTTCGGCAAGAAACACTAATGGCAATTGTTTGTATGATCCCAAAACCCCTTTCTGATGATACTTCCTGTGTGAATTATCGGCCTATCTCTCTGTTAAACCTCGATATTAAATTATTAGCAAAAATAATAGCAAAACGCCTCAATAGCATTATAGGAAAATTAATACATAGAGATCAAGTAGGCTTCATGCCAAATAGACAGGCAGGCGATAATATACGCAGGGCAGTGTTATTGGCACATATTGCTAAAAAACGGAAAATCCCTTTATGTTTTCTATCTCTCGATATTAAGAGGGCATTTGACACAGTATCCTGGCAATATATGCAATATTCATTACAAAAATGGGGTTTTGGACCCCACTTTTTAACATGGATCAAAGCATTATATAATAAACCCAAAGCCTATATAAAATATGCTGGATACAAATCTGAAGCCTTTAATATCGAAAGAGGTACCCGACAGGGTTGCCCATTATCTCCCTTATTATTTGCCCTTATACTCGAACCCATGGCCCAATACATCAGAACAAACCAAACTATAACTGGCATTGAAGTAGGAGGTATTACACACAAATTATGTATATTTGCAGACGATATATTACTTTTTCTATCATCACCACAGGTCTCTGGTCCTAACTTAATACCAGCTCTTGATGGATTTGCAGCCCTATCCGGCCTTATGATTAATCCTAAGAAATGCCTAGTGCTTAATATTTCACTCACAAACATGGAATTGATCCCGGCTAGGGCTGCACTCCCATTCACATGGGCAGAAAAATCAATCCCATATCTTGGAATTCATTTAACAGCATCTCATTCTGACTTATTCTCAACCAATTATCCTCCTGTATTAAGACAGATCACAAATCTAATAAAACAATGGTCACAACTTCCTTTATCCTGGATAGGGAAGATTAATGCAATCAAAATGACTATTCTACCCAAATTGCTTTATCTATTCAGAGTCCTCCCTATTCCAATTCCTTCCTATTTTTTGAGAATAGTACAAAAAAGAGCAACTTCGTTTATATGGGGCTCTTCTAAACCACGTATACCTATACACACACTACATCTTCCCAAAAATAAAGGAGGCCTGGGATACCCTAATTTTACTAACTACTAAAGAGCAGTACATTTGGCCAGTCTGTCCAAATACCATGCAAAACAGGAAATCCCATTATGGGTATTTATAGAGGCTTCAGAAAATGACCCTCTATTAATATCAAATTTATTATGGCTTGATCCTAAAGACCGCTTTAAAATTCATAATCCCATAACGAAACACTTCTTATCTCTCTGGGATAAACTAAAAACCAAATATCAGTTACAATCTCCACACAATCCTCTCCTTTCTTTTATCAGAAATCCGGCCTTTTATCCGGCATGGATCTACCCAAATTCTTTTAAAGCTTGGACAACATCAGGCATTCAGACACTAAATGACTTCATAGCATCTAAATCATTCCTTTCATTCCCATCGCTTAGAGAAAAATATGATCTACCAAACTCTGAGATATTTAGATATCTCCAAATCAAGAATTTCTATACACCATTCCTAAAGGGGGATACACCATTATCCCAATTATCCATTTTTGAATCAATCTGTACAAAAGATCCATTTGCTAAAGGTACAATTTCATCACTTTATAATCAATTATATGGAGTAGCAAATCTTAATAGACCCTCTTACGTTCAGAGGTGGGAGGAGGACCTGGGACGAACTTTAGAAGACACGGACTGGTCTAACATATGGCTCACATCTAAGTCATCTTCACCCAACATCTTAGCACTGGAGACAAATTATAAAGTCCTAACTCGCTGGTACCTTGTACCCGCTAGAGTGGCAAAATATTCACCTAATACCTCAGCTCTTTGTTTTCGAGGATGCCCAGAAATAGGCACATATTTACACATATGGTGGACATGCCCAGTAATCCAAACCTTCTGGAAGGAAGTCTTCGTGATTGCATCTAAAATATTTTAAAAAATAATACAACCAGATCCATATTTAACTTTACTTAATCTAAAATCGGAATGGTTAACACTCTCTCAATTCAAACTTATGATCCAACTAATAACGGCTGCAAAACAAACAGTGGCCAAGGCATGGAAATCTCCTACATTGGTACTAGCAGAAACAATTCACAGAATGAATAATACAATGTCCCATGCTAAGATGGTAGCCATCGATCAAAATCAAATTCCAAAATTTGAAAAACTTTGGCATCCTTGGATAAAACAACAGTTCCTGTCAAACTTCAATGACTCTGTCCTGTTGCCATGGTAACAGATTAAATGACTTACAGAGACACCCATTCTAAGGCTTCAAAGAGAACTAAAAAGAATAATAAACTGACGAGCGGGACAACCTTGTGGACCATACCTCTACCTTTCAACCCTTTTTCTTCTTTCTCTTTCCTTTTCTCCACCTTACGATTTAAGCTCATTATCAGAATTTATTTGACCTATATACACTCTACTTGTAAACAATATGTATAGTAGGTATAAATCATTTAAATACCTACAAAAGTTACTAAGGAAATGATATATATCTTTAATTTAGGTTTACGTGAACCCAATGTTTAATATTTGAAATTTCATGATATTTACCTATATAAACCCTACTGTAAAACAATGAGCTTACTTTATAGATCCTTGTAAACTTACTTTATGTATCTTTATAACATTGTATACTCAATAAACTTCTTTTGACAAGGAAAACCAGGCTCTGAGGGGCAGAGGTTGTCAGACTGGGTGCTTTCTACAATGCTGGAGGCCCATAATTCTACCTCCTGGAAGATTTACCATGGTACTTGGAAAGCTTATATCTTGTGGTGCAAAGCTTCAGGTGTCGCTCCATGCTCCTTCTCAGTGGCTAAGATATTGGCCTTTCCACAAAGGGGTGTTGAGCATAGGTGCTCAGTACCATTAAGGGTCAGGTCCCTGTCCTTGTTATCTTTATTCAACGTCTCTTGGCCACTCACTCCTTGCTTCGTACTTTTATCCAAGGGGTCATGTGGCAGCTCCTGTGTGTTTTCCATTGCCACTGTGAGACTCGTGTTCTTTCTGTCCTTCAGAAGCCTCCTTTTGGGAACATCAGAGTATTATTGTTATAAAGGATTTATATAGCGCCAACAGTTTACGCAGCGCTTTACAATATAAAAGGGAGACAATACAGTTATAATACAATAAGATACAAGAGGATTAAGAGGGCTCTGCTCAGAAGAGCTTACAATCTAATAGGGTGGGGCAGGTGGTACAAAAGGTTGTAACTGTGGGGAATGAGCTGATGGAAGTGGTAAAAGATTAGTTAGAGACGTTATAGGCTTTCCTGAAGAGATGAGTTTTCAGGGATCGCCTGAAGGTAGCAAGAGTAGGGGATAGCTGGACAGGTGGAGGTAGCAAGTTCCAGAGGATGGGAGAGGCTCTTGAGAAATCCTGGAGGGGACCAAGGGGTCATGTGGCAGCTGCTGTGTGTTTTCTGTTGCCACTGTGGGACTCGTGTTTTTTCTGTCCTTCAGAAGCCTCCTTTTGGGAACATTAGATAGATTCCCTTCCTTACGCTTTTTCAGAAGGTTGCTTTTTTGATCGCAGTAACCTCCACATGTCGGAACTGGCAGCTTTGTCTTGTCAGTCTCCTTATTTAGTCTTACAGGGATAAAGGGGTTTTCTGTCTGCATCCTTCCTTCCGAAGGTGGTATGCAATTTTCATCTGAATGAAGATATTGTCCTGCCTTCTCTCTGTCACCATCCCTCACATCCTAAGGAGGTTGCATTGCACTCCATGTACATATACAGGGCAGTTTGTGTGTTCTTGTCCACTATGGCTCCCTTCTGGAGGATGGGTTCTTTATGAATACGGATGGCCCGCAGAAAGGCTTGGTGGCTGCCTCTACCTCCATTTCTCCCCGTGGATCAGGCAGATGGTTCAGCTCCTCCCTGCTCCATTGCAGAATACTCTACCAGGGCGATTAGTGCCACTTGGATGTTCTGACATTACGCTTCTGTGTCTCAGGTTTGCAAGGTGGCTACCTTTTCGTCCCTGCATACTTTTACTATATTTTACAAGGTTGATGGTGTTTTTGCATCTTTGGATGCTTTCTTTTGGCCTCAAAGTTTTGCAGGCGGCTGTTTGAGGTTCCTGGTTTCTCCTGGGGGTTTCTTTTGGTGGGTTGCCTGTTTTTTGCTGCAGGTTTTGTATGTGGCTTCTGTTATGTTTCCCATTTCTTTTTGAGACGCTGCTTTGGGACATCCCTATGATCAGGAATGAAGAGAAAGCTGTGCCTGTCAATAAACTTGGAGAAAGGGATTTTACAGTATGCATAAAAAAATCCCACTATTTTAGTTTAGTAGGGAAAGACTTTCAGCTTTTTATTACAATATGCCTGTTGAAGATTTTTCTTCACAACTTAATGATCTTTTTTTTATTATAGTTATCCACTGCAGGAGCAAAAAATGTGACACTTGCCTTACAGTTACACTTATTTAACAGAATTGGTTTCAATGTGTGGTGAATGTGCCATAGGTTTAGGTATAAGGTAAAGGAATGTAAGGGATAAAAGATAGCAAGTCAGCTGAGTATAAAACAATTCAAAGGACATTGGAAGACCAGTTTATATAGGACACTTATTAACTACCCACTCTCTGGCATGACACTTCAGTGTGTAAATTATGCTCTTCATTGTACGATTGATACATAAAATGCAAAAGGTAATTTAAAGACTGTGGTATCTTATGACATATTCTCTGCTTGATACTGCAGAGAGTGCACCATGACGAGACAGTTCATATGACCAGGATCTCCTGCAAGCTTTTTTCCCATTCCTCAGGGCATATTTGTAAAACACACCACTTTGTAAACATGCAGAAATTTTTTCACTGCTTAATGAATCATCCCTTTAAAAAGGAGCTTCCGTCTCCTTACTGCTGGCCCCACCCCACCTTACTGGTGCCGCCATCTGTGATGATACTTCAGTGTGTATGAAGACCAAACACAGAGTCCTGTACTATCTGAACCTGTACCCGCTCATGCACAGATATGCCGAAAGTCTCTGTTGGGTAATGAAGGCTGGGCAGAGCCCCTCTGCACATCTCTGTAGATTAGGTGCAACAGCATTCTTGCCTAGGCAAGAAGGAGTAACCTTACCTTAACTTCAGGGCCCTGGAAGTCTTGCTTATTCAGACACACACACTGGAGTGAAGGGCAGAGACTTGTTTATGGGCGTGGCTCTGCCCACCAATCAGATACAAATATAATGCAAATTATTATAAGTGCTTTAGATGACATATTTCCTTTACTATAAGGAGAAGACCTCCTTTATTCATTTAACCAATCATAACAATACACATATTACAATATATTAAATATTCATGATCTATAGAATAGCCTTAACCTAAAAATTTTCATGCTTCCTCTGGTTGTCTCGCTGCTAGGCTATTCTTGAATTTATAAGTTCCTCATTTAAGTTTTACTTTTATTATATAACTTTCCCAAATGTGCTTAGAACAAACAGCTTCAAAACAAGCCCTAAAGTAGCATCATTATTTTAAACAATTATTTAACTCTTCACAATCACCCCTTTGTCACAAATTATGCCACAATTATGAATCCTGATTCCACTATGCTTCATCCTGTATTGCTTTCCTATAAATGCAGTGCTCCATCTTTATAAGCATATATATATATATATATCAATATACAAAAACAATAGACACATTAAAATTACCATAACACAAGACCATGATGCATAAATGAAGGTCATTTAAATCGTTATCTCAACTGTATAGCAAATGTCCATGGAAAAAAAATTAGTCTTTTGGTTAATAAATTAGTCTTCAGTAAAAATAGAAAAGAACACAAAAAAGGAGTCTCTCTTGTATGGCTTGTAAATGTCCATAGAATTTCCAGATTATACAAAGTCCACATTATTTCACTCCTTTAATTTCATTTCCTAAACTTTTAGCACACCTCCATATGTTTTGTACCTACTCATGCAGACAGGAGGTTTACCACCCCATAAAACTTGCCTCTTGCTAGGGACAGAACTTGACATCTACTGACAGGCTGGAACTGATGCATTTGGGCTAGGTTTGGGTCTTTGGGCTGGTACCTCAGATCTCTCTCTCGTGGTGTTCACTGGAACTCTCAGGCCTTGGGTTGGCATCATGGCTCTTTCTCTAGGCATTCCAAAAAACATTTTCCAGGAGTCCCTTTCAAGCTTCAGCTTGCTTCAGCAATGAAAATGAAGAACAGAGACATCTGTCATACCAGGATAATGGCTTGGCAAAGCTACTCATCATCTTAGGACCTACTGGCTATCCGGATAGAGGCATGAATGGGGGTGGGGGGTAATTTCTTCACGTGAATTGGGGGGTGGATACTCTCCAGCCAAAATGCATAACCACAGAATCACCTAAACGACTTTTGGAAAAGCTTTTCTCGACCATTGCAGGTGTTAAAAAATAATATTCTTTCATTAATTCAAACATAAGTCCATTAAGCATGCAGAAATAAAATGTTTCCTAGCAACAGTTTTCATTACTAGACATATATAGATTCAATATATATATTTAGCTGAACATCTTTCTCAAACCCAATATTGTAGCAGGATTGGAACCAGGTGTCCCAGAACAGAACACCTTACTTAAGCACATATTCTAACTCAGAACATTGTTTCCTAACTTTGCAATATGACTATCGTAAGCAAAATAAAACAGTAATGAATATAAGCAATATTACATTATTAGCACTTTACAGCTGAAATTCTGGGAATTCAAACAGTAATATATCCAAAAATGTAGTCACTTTAATAGGGCGTACACGCGGTCGGACTTTGTTCGGACATTCCGACAACAAAATCCTAGGATTTTTTCCGACGGATGTTGGCTCAAACTTGTCTTGCATACACACGGTCACACAAAGTTGTCGGAAAATCCGATCGTTCTGAACGCGGTGACGTAAAACACGTACGTTGGGACTATAAACGGGGCAGTGGCCAATAGCTTTCATCTCTTTATTTATTCTGAGCATGCGTGGCACTTTGTCCGTCGGATTTGTGTACACACGATCGGAATTTCCGGATTTGTTGTCGGAAAATTTTATCTCCTGCTCTCCAACTTTGTGTGTCGGAAAATCTGATGGAAAATGTCCGATGGAGCCCACACACGGTCAGAATTTCCGACAACACGCTCCGATCGGACATTTTCCATCGGAAAATCCGACCGTGTGTACGGGGCATAAGACTGTATTCAAACAAGCTTTCCCACCAAAAGATCTCAGCATCTTCTTCCGGGTACATGTGTATAACACTTTCAACTTCATTTTGGTCATGGTTGCTTAATCTCAGTAACTCCTAAAGTATTTATAATTTCACCTTTTTTTATACAAAAATCCATTACCAAATTTTAATTCAGCTCCAATCCTTACGGGAGGTGATATTAGGCTTATGCCACGTACACACGATCGGATTTTCCGACGGGAAATGTTCGATGTGAGCTTGTTGCAAAGTCCGACCGTGTGTATGCTCCATCGCACATTTGCTGTCGGAATTTCCGCACAGAAATGTTTGAGAGCAGGTTCTCAAAGTCTGATCTAGAAGTACACTGTGAGGACTCTGACTCAGAGTCAGAGATGGGAACAGGGACCTCTGGCACGAAAGCTAGCTGAAGGCTCAGAAGGGTCAGAGCTAGACTCTGATGAGCATAGCACAGAAGTGAGCTTAGAGCCTTAAACATTAGTACTAGGCTGAGGTCACCCATTGCAGCAATGCACCCGATGTCCTTTGTGCATTTAATAGGGAGCACAATACGGTCCAGGACTCCGAGAGATCGGGAGCAGCAGCAGATGACATATATATCCTGAGGCTGTGGTCTTACAACAGCCTGCATCTTTTGCCAGACCACACCAAACCCAGGCCATCACTCTCAACACTTCCTTCCACGATTCCTTCCAGACTGCTGTGGTGGGTTCGTTGGCTGTGGTGGTGGTGGTGTTGCTGGAGGTGGTGGAGGAGTGTGGTCCAACTCACACATGTGGCTTTTATTTGTGAGTTAGCCCCTCATCCCCTTGTTTCCCCTTGGCTTCAAGCATTACCTCCTCACAGTTGAAACGTTGGCCCTCCTCCATTCCGTCCAGTTTACTGGCTGTCACACAGCCAAAGGACTCAGGGCCACCAGGAGTTGTTGTGAGGACCGCAGTAGCCTGCCGAATCAAAGTTGTCGCTGACTCCTCCAGGTTTCTTGCCTTCCTCGTCCTTTATGTTGGAAGGTGGAGGGGAGGAACCTGGGATTCGGTCAGGCTGCTTTCCACGGCCACCTCCTGGCTGAGACTTTCCTGTGTATGAAAATGTGACAGTTTTATTTTTTTGGTCATCAATCACACACAATTTTGAGCTCATGACTGTTGCAAATTTAATCTTAACAAATAAAAAAGACTATCCTTCTGACCCCAGCATTTTTCATTCTTGTCCCAATCATTTTTAGCTACTACTGTCTATTGATATGTAAACCACTTTGTTAAATCAGAAATTAGTGATCAATAACATCTAGTTAACCTCATTCAATTTTTGACAAGAAATATGTTCAACAGTGCTATACCTGGCTCAAGCTGGGCTCCTCCACATCTTCTTCATGGGTGGTAGGCCCAAGTTGGACTTCTGAAGCCTCATTTGATGTGGAAGGAAGTGTAGATAGCGATGGCCTGGGTTCACTCTGGTCTGACAAAAAAAGCAGTCTGTCGTAGTACCAAAGCCTGGGGACATAAACATCATCTGCTGCTGCTCCTGATCTCATGGAACCCTGGATCTTTTTGCACTCCCTATTATATGTGCTCCTCAGACCACCAATTTGGCCTCCAAATAGTTGATGTCTGCCATGGGATACACAGGCTTCACCAATTCCAACAGTTGCTCCAGCACTGCCTTCATCTTTAGCTTGTTGGAGTATTCTCTGTTTTTGACTTGCCAGAGACATTTCAGCTCCCTGTACTTGTCTATAAAGTTTGTCAGGAAGTCCGGGTCAGTAAATGTATCCATTTTCTCTGCAAGACACAACACAAGACAAACCCTAATGTCAGGCTAAACTCTCCTAATCTTGTCCCAATATAGGCCTCAATCTCTAAGCAGTAGTATAGGTCACTAACTACTGATGCCCCAAGTTAGAATTGTACCTTCGTTTGCACGAATGGTGCTTATGCTAATCTGTCCTCCGCTCACAGATCGTATGTATGACGCACAGGTGTTATGCTTTATATACACTGCGCATGCGTGAAACTCCGCCCCTGACCTTCTTTCTAGAGCGTGTCCTCCACTCACAGATCGTACATACGACGCATGCGTGTTATGCTTTATATACACTGCACATGCGTAAAGCTCCGCCCCTTCTCTTTTGGCGCAGTGGGAGAGCACATGGCGGAGACAGAGCAGGTGCATGCAGAGAGCAGCAACGAGGAGGACACTGAAAACCCGGAGCAAGAAACGTCCCGATCCAGGATGAGATATAAGGCCTCAAATATGTCCTTTGTAGAGATGGTGGACATCTTGAAGAGGACTGACTATGATGGGAAGCATGGACCTTACCCAAACCCAAATGTGAGAAAGGCTAAGATCATAATTAAAGTTGTGAGAAGTCTGCACAGGAATTTTGGGGTACCACGATCCAAGGAGTAATTGAGGAAATGCTGGTCAGACCTGAAATTGAGGGAGCACGATCAGTACAGAAGGATCAGGAAAGTGCTGCAAAAAAAGTATTTGTTATGTGTTCCTATTATTATAATTACTTTCGTGCTGGTACATGTGCTTTTCTTTACTGTTATACAGTTTAAAATGGAAAGTTTGAGGTTCGTGGGCACAGTAATCATTCGTATTAAACATCGTTCGTTCCACCACTAATATGACATTTTTGGCAGATGCAGGTTAACTACATTTGTTCATGCCTATTTCTATGAAAAGAAGTTTAGTACATTGTTGTCTAGATGTATTTGTAATATAATGAAATGCAAACTCAATTCAGTGTAAGTAGAGGACACTCAGCAGCTATTCGGACATCTGGACGCAGGAGCACTAGTGTGGGACACCAGAACACCCTTTTTATGGTGTCCCACACAGGTGCTCCAGTGGATACTAGGGGTCTCTCTATGTGTGAAACTTTAACAAAACTGGTAAGTATTCCATGTTTGGAAAGGGAAAAAATCATGTCTTCAGCTTGGAACTCTGCCAAAACAGACAATTGGACAACACTTCCAAGCAATGTTTCATATTACTATTTCTTGCCTCAAATATCTGTGTGCTAAGTATACCTTTTTTGTATTCACATAGGGGAGAAAAGAATCGGGACATCTGAGGACACCAGGAACCCCACACCTCCTGAAGAAGGGGAAATCCCCACACACCATGAATATATGGATTCCGAGGTACATGAACTGGGAAAAATAGTGACCACAACAGGTCAGTGTCTGAGACCACAGCTTCAGGTAATAGATGTATGCTTGCATGTTTATAATACATGGTGTGTATTTTTTTTTTTTTAGGTGATGTGGATGTTGTGGAAGAAGAAACTCACTTCAATAGTGCAAGTGCACAGATCCTGATTAGCAAAATAATGGCGTGCAATCGTGAATTAGGGAAGGTCAATGAAAGCATCAATGATGTTGAAAAAAGACTCACCAACATCATTGATGTTTTAGCCAAAATGTAACCAAAAAAAAGTCAATGTTGTTGTTACTTTAAAATTTTGATAAAATGTAAAAAAATAATTTGAAAGCCAAATTTTGAAGATGCACACAGCATGTCAACATGTGCTATCAGCCATCATGGTATATCAATGTGTGCTTTTTGTGGGTGCAACCCCTTCCTCTCATCTACTTTAGTTGCGAGGAAGGGGTTGCACCCACAAAACACGTACATTGATATACCATGATGGCAGATAGCACATGTTGACACACTGGGGCTGATTTACGAAGCATTTGCGCCATGAGTTGCGGCGCACGCCGATGTGCAAATGACATTTCGTATTTACAAAACATATGCGCCCGTAACACAGCGCAATCCCCCATTTACTATTTTCTTCCCGGCGCACGGGAGGAGGTGATCGGTACACCACTATAGACATGGCGCACGACATCTTTAACTTAAAATGTAAACAAGCTAGAAGTGCCAATATTATGGGGGTGATGTGAGGATGTATAGTACTAACTGCCCAAGTAACAAATATGCCCAAAATATAATGAAAAAGTAACTTTCTCTGAACAAGCCGGCTGCGCCGGCAAATACATTTAGAACTGCGGGAGGTCAATTTATGCACTACGCATGCTCAAACGGCATTTGCGCTTGTTCAAATGCATTGGTTCAGTGCGCTGGCAAAATCTTAGTAAATGTCAAGCAACGTAAATGCATTTGCATAGGTTGAACGGGTGCACCTCTAAACTTTTTTTTTTAACGCTGGTTCACTTTGCGGCTATAATGAAATGTCGGTCCGGCAATACACATAAAAGTTCATTGATAAAAACAGCATTAAGAAAAAAAACAAAATAAAAAAAAAAGAATGCGTGGGGTTCCCCCGAAATTCCATACCAGGCCCTTCAGGTCTGGTATGGATATTAAGGGGAACCCCACAAAAAAAAAAAAATGGCGTGGGGGTGCCCCTCAAAATCCATACCAGGCCCTTATTCGAGCACGCAACTTGGCAGGCCGCAGGAAAAGAGGGGGGAGGAGAGAGCGCCCCCCTCCTGAACCGTACCAAGCCACATGCCCTCAACATTGGGAGGGTGCTTTGGGGTCCCCCCAAAACACCTTGTCCCCATGTTGATGAGGACAAGGGCCTCATCCCCACAACCCTTGCCCGGTAGTTGTGGGGGTCTGTGGGCGGGGGCTTATCGGAATCTGGAAGCCCCCTTTAACAAGGGAACCTCCAGTTCCCAGCCCCCCCTTTTGTGAAATGGTAATGGGGTACAAAAGTACCCCTACCATTTCACAAAAAAGTGTCAAAAATGACAAGAGACCGTTTTTGACAATTATTTTATTTAAATGCTTCTTCTTTCCATCTTCTTCGGGTCTTCTTTCTTCTATCTTCCTTCTTCCTTCGGTTTCTTCCTCCATCTTCTTCTTCCTCTGGTTCTTCCTCCGATCCTCTGCTTCTTGCTCCGGTGTTCTCGTCTGGCATCTTCTTCTGTGGTGTCTTCTTCTCCGCTTCGTTCTCTGGCCGCTCCGCATCCATGATGGGAGGCTCCCGCTGTGTGACGCTTCTCTTCTTCTGACACCTCTTATATAACGGAGGTCGGGGCCATCCGGTGACCCCGCCCCCTTTGAAGCACAGTTCCGTTATATAAGTGTCAGAAGAAGAGAAGCGTCACACAAAGGGAGCCTCCCATCAAGGATGCGGAGCGGCCCAAGAACGAAGCGGGGAAGAAGACACAGCGGAAGAAGATGCCGGATGAGAACACCGGAGCAAGAAGCAGAGGATCGGAGGAAGAACCAGAGGAAGAAGAAGATGGAGGAAGAAACCAAAGGATGAAGGAAGAAGACCCGAAGAAGATGGAAAGAAGAAACATTTAAATAAAGGAATTGTCAAAAACTGTCTCTTGTGATTTTTAACATTTTTGACACTTTTTTTGTGAAATGGGCAAGGGTTGTGGGGATGAGGCCCTTGTCCTCATCAACATGGGGACAAGGTGCTTTGGGGGGGACCCCAAAGCACCCTCCCAATATTGAGGGCATGTGGCCTGGTACGGTTCAGGAGGGGGGCACTCTCTCATCCCACGCCATTTATTAAAAATTTTGGCGCGGGGTTCCCCTTAAAATCCATGCCAGACCTGAAGGGCCTTGTATGGATTTTGAGGGGGACCCCCACGCCATTTTTTTAAAACATTTTGGCACAGGGTTCCCCTTAAAAACCATGCCAGACCTCTAGGCCCTGGTATGGAATTTTGGGGGAACTCCACACATTTTTTTTTATTAATTTTGTTTTTTTTCTTAGTAATAGGAAAAAATGTGTGAGTGTGGCGCCGTCCCAAATCTTATTGGTAAGAACAGTTTCCTAAATGGATAGTGAGTGTGAACAATTGTGTTTAAAATTATATCCAAAGTGTCTTGTGCTATATTCTATCAGAAGAAATATATTGGTATATAAATCAACTTCTCCGGAGATAAACTAAATCCCACAGCGAACGTCGTTTTTCACCCATAGTGCACTGGGCACATATCACAGTTATTCATATGGACTGTTAATTTAACCATTAGAATATTAATATTAATAATCTATGGCTTATTCTAATTATTTGCATGACACGTGTGAAATACTATATTGCATCTAGTAATTATTTCAATAGGGCACATGTCACTTTGTTATTTATAATATTTGAAGAGTTGATTGATTTATCCAAATATATTGCTTTAATTTAGCACAAGACACTTTGGATAACTTTGCATGTCACGTGTGATGTACTTTATTGCATTTATTGTGTTTTTTAATGTTCAAGGCACAAGTCACTTTAATATTTATAGTAGTGGAAAAGTTGATTTATACATTTAGTTTATCTCCGGAGAAGTTGATTTATATACCAATATATTTCTTCTGATAGAATATAGCACAAGACACTTTGGATATAATTTTAAACACAATTTTTCACACTCACTATCCATTTAGGAAACTGTTCTTACCAATAAGATTTGGGAAGGCGCCACACTCACACATTTTTTCCTATTACTATTTTCCGCTTATTCCATTTTGGTGGAGTCAGCGTATATGAGGGCAGCAGTCCATCAATCAATTAATATATTTCCCACTCATTTTTTAAATCAATTCCATTGCTCGGATTCCCCATTTCTTTTGTCTTGTTTTTTTTCCTAATGCTGTTTTTATCAATGAACTTTTATGTGTATTGCCGGACCGACATTTCATTATAGCCGCGAGTAGTTTTAAATAATTTTTATTCCTTAAGGGCCAGTTCACACCACATGCAGTCCAGTGTGTTTTTTTTTTTCTGCATCAAAAATGCATGGAAAGTAAGTTATATGGTTTTCAATGGCATAGTTCACACCAGTGCTTGCAGTTCCAGTGCGTTTCCAGTTCCCGAAAAAAAAGTACAACATACTGCATTTTTTATGCACTGGACTGTACTGGAACGCTGTAAAATGCATCAAAAACCCACTGGAACGCACCTAAATGCACCAAAAACACACTGCAACACACTTGTCCTTATTTAAGGTTAAGAAAAAAGAGGGGGGGGGAGCACTGGACTGCATCAAAAATGCACCAAAAACGCACTGGAATGCATCAAAAACGTGCATGCAGAAAAGCACCTGGAACGCATCCGGACTGTGTTTCTATGGTGTGATCTGGCCCTTAGGGCCAGTTCACACCATAGAAACGCAGTCCGAACGCGTTCCAGGTGCTTTTCTGCATGCACGTTTTTGATGCGTTTTTGGTGTAGTCCAGTGCTCCCCCCCCTTTTTTCTTAACCTTAAATAAGGACAAGTGCGTTCCAGTTCGTTTTTGTTGCGTTTTACAGCTTTCCAGTACAGTCCAGTGCAGAAAAATGCAGCATGTTCTACTTTTTTTTATGGAACTGGAACACACTGGAACGGCAAGCACTGGTGTGAATTTTGCCATTGAAAACCATATAACCGACTTTCCACGCATTTTTGATGCATAAAATATGCACTGGACTGCATTGGTGTGAACTGGCCCTTAACAAATTTGGCATATTTAAAGGCATTTCTCCTTGTTTTGTTTTTGGGGTTGTCCAATTGGTGACATTAATATATGTCCCTTAGGGTGGGACCTGGGCCCCATACCCATTTTAAGGCCAATAACTAGAAGATAAGCTAGCCAAGTGGGGACTTGTAAAATTGCCAAGTCAGTTCCCTTAGACTGCAATGGTATTTGTTGTATAACTTTTGCACATGTTAGGCTCTTTAGTTGCCTCCCTGGACTGGGGGGTGTTTTGTCCCATCTGTAATTTTGGTGCATGCTGGATGATGTGCTTAATTTTGGACAGGGGGGTGGCTTATTTTGTGTTAGCTGCATTTGGGTTGTTCTGGGCATGCTCAGGGACTTTGTTTTTTTCCTGTGCCTTTTGGTGTGTGAAATGCATTTGGGTTGGTCTGGGCATGCTCAAGGACTTTGGTTTTTTTTTTTGGTGGTGCTTTTTGTGTGTGAACAGCACTTAGATGTTTCTGGGCATGCTCAGAGTGTGTTTTTTGGGTTAGTAATTTAAGGACATCCTTAACAGGTGTACTCACTTTGAAGTTCTCTCTACATTGGGTGGACTTGCATTTTGTGTGTTTCATGGACTGTGCATGTGTTTGCAATTGCCTCATGAGCGCACAAACCTATGTTCTATAAATCTTGCAGATAGCATTCTTTACTTTGCCCTGAAAAGAGCCAAGATTGAGTGTGTGTGGGGGGGATGGGGGCCGACAAGAGTACATTTGGGTGTCCTTATCGAGTTTCTAACGCATGTATTTTCTATTTGTATCTTGTTTGTTATGTTGTTGCAAAACAGATGTGTTTTTATGCAATTTATTTGTTACTTTGGTTTGTTGTATTTTTTTGGGTGGTGGTTATTTTACCATGAAATCTTTTTTATGTTGGCAATTTTTGTTGTTTTTTAAGTTGTTCACTTTGATTTAACTGTCTGTGGTGCATTATTTTTAAAATTCTTTCTCAAGATGTAGTGCCTAATGTTGTTTTAATCCTTAATATATGTCCATTTGTGGGTGCACTCCTTTTAACTCCTGTTAATTTACACTGCAAAAGGGTCAAACCTCAAACATATTCTGTTATGCCCCGTACACACGGTCGGATTTTCCGATGGACAATGTCCGATCGGAGCGTGTTGTCGGACATTCTGACCGTTCGTGGGCTCCATCGGACATTTTCCATTGGATTTTCCGACACACAAAGTTTGAGAGCAGGCTATAAAATTTTCCGACAACAAAATCCGATCGCGTCAATTCCGACCGTGTGTGGCCTGTTCCGACGCACAAAGTGCCACGCATGCTCAGAAGAAATTCCGAGACGGAACAGCTCGGTCGGGTAAAATTAGCGTTCGCAATGGATACAACACTTTCGTCACGGTGCAATGTTAAAAATGGTTTAATACAGGGCACTCTCTTCTTCTTTATAATGTGAGAAGAATGAAGTAGTTTTGCTGCTCATATTCACACAGACTTCTCACAAACTTATTTCTTTATTATTTTTCGGGATTCCCTTAATATATTTTGATTTGTCACATCTGACAAAAATATTTTTATTATTTACTTTTTTTTTTTTTTAAAGGCAGTTTTTTTTTTTAGATTTTAGGTTTGTATTTTTTCCAAGGCTGATCTTTGTTTTATTTTAGTTTTAGTTTTACTCCAGAATATTTTTGTGTGTGTTTTGTGTGTCAAGTTACCACAACACCATTATTATCTTGTATTATTTAATCTCAAGGAGATTGCTTGGTGTTGGTGTCCCTTGTTAATTTCACATAGTATTTTTGAAATGTACCTGAATCCTCACAAACAAACTGTCCTTTTTGAAGGAAAAAACACATAGGCAAGTATAATTGAAACCAAAAATCCTTTATTAAGGGCTCAGAACCAAACAAAGAGGAAGGAAACACTGGATAAACAGCAGAAATTAGTGAAACCTTGGACCCCCAGGGCAGACATCAATACTTGAACATCAAAATTGGTGGCCTGAGGAGTCCATATGTAAGGGAGTGCAGTCTGGTCCAGAAGTCCCAGAGATCCGGAAAGCAGCAGATGACATCTGTGTCCCCAGGCTGTGGTACCACAAGAGGCTGCATCTTTTGCCAGACCAGACTGGATCAAGGGTCCTCACTTTCTGGTCTTCCTTCCACGCTTCATTCCCGGCTGTCGGCTCTGCTGTTGGAGATGTGGCAGGAGGAGGAGTAGGACCTGGAGGAGGAGGAGGACTAGTAGGACCTGGAGGAGGAGGAGAAGTAGAAGGACCTGGAGGAGGAGGAGGAGGACCATGTGTGAGGTCACAAATGTGGGTATCAGATGTTATTTGGCCCCTCAACCCCTTATTGAGAGCTTCCAAAATTAATGACTCACACATGAGTTGTTGGTCCTCCTCCATCCACTGAATTTTACACGCAATTATGCCAGCAAAGTCCTCCTCCTCCACAGTGTGTGGTGCTCCCAGGGCCTCTGTAGCCTTCCAAAAGAGGCCTATGGCAGCCTCCTCTAGGGTACTCCTCTTCCTGCCACTTTCTCTTTGCAGGTGGATGGGAGGGACCTGCATATCAGGCAGCCTGCTCGGCCCGGCCACCTCCTGGCTGCGACTTCCCTGTGTATGAAAAAGAGACATGGTTTTAGTTTTTGCATCATCAATCACAATCATAAATTAGTACTCCAAACTAACATCTAGTTAACATCATTGATTGGACAACCTGAACTATTTAGGGGAATGCTATACCTGGCTCAAGCTGGGCTCCTCCACATGTTGCTGCCTGGAAGGCCTAGGTTGGGCATCAGAAGCCTCAGCTGGGGGGAAGGAAGCGTGGAAGGAAGACTGGAAAGTAATGACCTGGGTTCAGTCTGACCTGCCAGAAAATGCAGCCTGTCATAGTACCACATCCTGGGGACATAGATGTCATCTGCTGCTCCGGATCTCTGCGAATCCTGGACTTTCTTGCGCTCCCTTAGATATGTGCTCCTCAGGCCACCAATTAGGATCTTCAAATAGGTCATGTCTGCCGTGGGGATCACCTGCTTCACAATTTCAAACAATTGATCCAGCGCTGCTTTCCTCTTTGTTTGGTTCTTATAATGTGGGTGGTTGATCTCCCACAGACAAGGCAGCTCCCTCAACATGTCAATGAAGATTTCCATGAAGTCGGTATCGTTCAAGATATCCATTTTCACTGCAAGACACAACACAAGACAAACCCTAATGTCAGGCAAAACTCTCCTAATCTAGTTACAATATAGGCCTCAATCTAGAAGCAGTATAGGCCCAAGTTTGGCTCTTACCTTTGTTATCACGATCGGCGCCTCCGATACTCCTTCGTCCGCTCACAGATCATATGTACTACGTACTACGCACGCGAGTTACGCTTTATACACACTGCGCATGCGTGTAACTCCACCCGCCCCTGACGTTCTTTCTAGTCTGTTCCCCGCCCCTTTTCGTTCGGCGCAGTGGGTGAAGAGCACATGGCGGAGTCAGAGCAGGTGCATGCTAATTATAGCAACAAGGAGGAGGAAAGCCCGGATCCGGAAACGCCCCGATCCAGAAGGAGACGATTTAAGGCCTCAAATATGTCCTTTGGGGAGATGTTGGAGATGGTCGACATCCTGAAGAAGGCCGACTATGATGGGAAGTATGGACCTTACTCCAACCCCAATATCAGAAAGGCCAAGATCATGGTGAAAGTGGTCAAGAGTCTGCACCGGAATTTTCGGGGTACGACGATCGAAAGATCAGCTCAGGAAGCGGTGGTCGGGCCTGAAATTAGGAGGGCTCGAGCAGTACAGAAAGATCCGGAGAGTGCTGCAAAAAAGTAAGTAGTTGTGCTGTGTTCCTATTCTTTTTGTCTTTATTACGTTCGTGCTGCTCCATATGCTTTTTTTAAGTGTTGTACAGTTTAAAATGGCAACTTCAGTGTTCATGGGCCCATTATTCGTTCGTATCAAACATTTTTCTTTCGGCCTACAAAACACCATTGTTTAGGCCATATGCATTTGCCAACATTTTTTAGGGCCTACTTGTATGAAAAATATTTGGTAGTGTAGATGGGTTTGTTTTTCTAGAATGAAATGCAAACTAGATTCTGTGTAAGGAGAGGACACTCAGCAGCTGTTTTCACATCTGGACGCTGGAGCACTAGTGTGGGACACAAGAACACCCTTTTTATTAGGGGGCCCACACAGGTGCTCCAGTGTATACTATAGGGGGGTCTCCATCTGTGAAGCTTGTACAAGACAGGTAAAGTCTTGAAGCTTAAAAATGGACAATAAAAATGCTACATCTTGGAACTCTGCCAAAATAGACAATTGTACCCCACTTCCAAGCAACGTTTCATCTTTATATTTCGGCCATCAAATATCTGTGTGCTAATTATACCATTTTTGTTTTACATAGGGGAGAAAAGACTCGGAGGACACCCCTCATCCGAGGAGACCACAGACCCCCCACCTCTGGAAGAAGGGGAAATACCCACAACCCAAGCTGAGCAGGAGGAGGAAGAAGATGTGGTGGAAATTGGCACCACAACAGGTGAGTGTCTGTGACCACAGGCTCAGGTAAGAGATGGATGGCGGCAGATTTTTGATACATGTTTTTGTTTGGTTTCTCTCTTTTTAGGTGATCGTGATGTTGTGGATCAAGATCCTTTCACATCAGAAAGTGCCCAGATCCTGATCGGGGAGATCATGGGGTGTAATTTAGAATTGGAAAACCTCAAGAAAAAAATCAATGATGTTATTCAAAAAAATAATAACATCATTGATGTTTTGGGGCGAGTTTAAAACCCCTCCAAATTACTTTGTTTTTTTTGTGTGCTACAATCTTAAAAATGTTTTAGGGATGTTTAGAAAAGCCAAATTTTGAGGATGCACACAGTGTGCCAACATGTGCTATCTGCCATCACGGGAGATCAATCGACGCGTTTTGGGGGTGCAACCCCTTCCTCAATAATAAACTAGCTGAGAGGAAGGGGTTGCTCCCCCAAAACACGTCCCTTGATCCCCTGTGATGGCAGTTAGCACATGTTGACATTCGTAAATTGGTGTGCATCTTCAAAATTTGGCTTTTCCAGGGGTGACTTCACTCCATCTGAAGGCAATATCAAACACAGTTCCTAAATAATCATGTCTGATATTGCCTATAGGTTTTACCATATGTGAACTTTGTAAGTTCAAGATTTGTGTCTGTCTTGTTGGTTTTACACATGCCTGTTTTATCTTAAATGGACATTTCTATTTTTGATAATGCCACCCCAAAAATTGTTATACAACAAACCTGTTGGTTTGTTTTAAAAACCTTTTCTAAATGCACATGTGATTGTGCAGGTATTAAAAAGATTGTTATCAAGAATGTGTGGATTATTGTCTCAACGCTACAACACTTTTGTGGTGATGTAATTGCTGCTTTCTGTGAAAATGAGGGTTATTTCCTAAGGGCAAATCCTCTTTGCACTACAAGTGCAGTTTCAAGTGCACTTGTAGTGCAAAGTGTCTACGCCTTTTGTATAAGGTTACACAATCACGCCATTTTCAGGACTCCCCACATTGCTGTCAGGGTCAGCTAAAACAAACACAAGCAGTAAATGTCACCAAAGATTAGCTTTTTTTTTATTTGATAAAGGCTTCACAAATTGTCTAGCATATTGATGGCCCCCCTACCCGCAAAGAACTCAAGGTATCTTAACCGGACATCACGGGCACTCAGGGAGGGCAAGTCAGGACGGCCACTTTCAAGCGCCGTCAGGGTTGTTTCATGTAGAATTCAGGCCTCAGGCCCAACTGAACCAGCATAGTTGGCAGAATGTTGGCGTAAAAAGTTATGTAGAACACAGCACGCCAGGATTATATGATTAAGTTTATACTCCGCCATATGGATGGGTGTCAGAAATAGGTGGAACCGGCTGGCCATGATTCCAAATGTGTTCTCCACCACTCTTCTGGCTCTGGCCAGCCGTTAATTAAAAACCCTCTGTTCCAGGGTGAGGGTCCTCATCAGGAATGGCCGCATAAGATGGTCCCCCAGCGCAAATGCTTCATCCGCAACGAAGACGAATTTGAGTCCTTCCACATTGTCTTCTGGAGGTGGCAAGTCCAAGCTGCCATTCTGGAGACGCCTGTAAAATTCCGTCTGGGTGATGACTCCACCATCGGACATCCGGCCATTCTTCCCCACGTCCACATACAGGAAGTCGTAATTAGCCGACACCACCGCCAACATCACAATATTATTGAACCCCTTGTAATTATAATAGTATGACCCCGAGTTGGGGGGTGGGACGATGTGGACGTGTTTCCCATCAATTGCCCCTCCGCAGTTAGGAAAGTCCCACCGCTAGGGGCAAAGTGGGAGGCCACTGTCTGCCATTCCTGTGGCGTGGAAGGAAACTGTTGAGGAAAACAAAAAATTATTTTTGCACATAAACATGGAAAGCAGATTAAACACAAACATTCTTGGCCAACATCCAGATAACATTTATTAAGGGGAATTTTACAACACCAAAGTATTAGGTACATCTATCATATTCCCCCCCCCCCTCACGGGCCATTTCTAACATTATAGGGGGGGAGCTCTTGGACAGGTAACCCTCTCCACTTCATTGAGAGATGAATGCCTAAATAATGGGTATTACTTGGAACAGCCCCTCCTTAGTTACACTATTGGCAGCCCACTGGACAGGTAAGAAGTGTCATAATACAAAGATATAAATACACACTGTACACATTTGAGCACATTTGGACATTCTGCTATTACCTATAAAGATAATAATAGGATACAAAAACTTTAAACGTTACCATTTGAAAGTATACAGGCAGGCCCTTGCACTACATGCTTTGGGGAATTCATCCATACATCTGACCACAAAAGAGATGGGTATAGTGTGTATGGGTTTGGCAAAGTCAGCAGATAGATGATTGAGGATAGATATAGAGAATTGGGATCAGCTGACTTAGCAGTTGGGGGGAGGGTTAATAAAAATGATTTGGGGACACCACAAAAAAAAGTCTCTGGCACTCTGCCTGAATTTAAAGCACAAATCACATTTCTAAACATTTTAGGGGTTGTTTGGGGTAAAACACTACTATGGAGCTCATAAAATACATTGTTAAGTGACTACATGAGGTGAATATAGGGCCAGGAGAATATGCTGGGGAGGTAAGTGAAGGCAAATATGTATGAAGGACAAAAAAATAATCCAGCATGCATGAGAACAAAGGGAACATTCACAGCATATTACAATCATGGTAATTAGGGAATGAGGAAAGAAATACAATATATTAGCAAACATTCAATACAAGAAAAAGTGATATTAAAGGATAAAAAACTTACCTTCATATACTCCTTCTGCAGGACCTGGATGATGGCAGAACAGGTCTCTGGGATAATGATACCCAGAGCCTGGGGGGGAGATTCCTGTCAAGAACTTCAAGTCCTGCAGGCTTCTCCCTGTCGCCAAGTACCGCAGGGTAGCGACGAGCCTCTGCTCCGCAGTGATGGCTTGCCTCATGCAGGTATCCTGCCTGCTGATATAGGGGGTCAGCAAAGCCAGCAGACGGTGAAATACGGGGTCCGTCACCCTGAGAAAGTTCCTGAAATCATCAGGATTATTCTCATGGATCTCACGGAGCAAAGGCATATGAGAGAACTGGTCACGCTGAAGAAACCAATTCTTGGTCCATGAACTCCTCCCCACCCAGTTCATGGACTGGACTTGTGTCAAGGTCAGGACCCCAACACAGCGCAAACTCTACGAGGAGTACGTATACGCAACATGGCTATAAAACGGTCGGCTGCTCAGAACAAAGTAACAGAACGCACTAAAGAACAGCAAGGCCTGTGAAGAGCGACCTGAAAAACAGTAACGAACGAACAAGAACACAATGACAAAGTCACGCGGAGCTTGCTTGCATGCACTGAAGAGCAGATACAAACCCACAAGCACAAACTGAACTGCAGAAAACGATCTGAAAGCCACGAGTCTGAAAAAGCGCGAATCGTCTCTCACCAAACTTTTACTAACACTAGATTAGCAAAAGGAGCCCAAAGGGTGCCGCGCTTGGTTTTGAACTGGCCTTTTCTAGTCTCGTCGGATGTGGTTGACATCACCGTGTTGTTGGCGATCGGAAATTCCGACAACTTTGTGCGACCGTGTGTATGCAAACAAGTTTGAGCCAACATCCGTCGGAAAAAATCCTAGGATTTTGTTGTTGGAATGTCTGATCAATGTCCGACCGTGTATACGGGGCATTACTGTTTCAAATTAACATACATGTGTGTATTTTGCTTTCCTTGCTTCTTTTCCAAGTCCTGTTTTTTTTTTGACCAATAAAATTGTTTCAAATTTTTTATGTTTTATGTGTGTTCTTTTCATACAACGGATTTCCCAGCTGCAGCTTAACTAGGCTGATTGGCATGTCTTAGACAAATTCCTTTTTAATTTTTTTTATTTTTAAGTTACTTTCCTGGGGCCTTCATGGTAGCACATGCATGGATTGTGCATATGATGCCATGGATAGTGACCAGGAAAGTAACATTTCAGAGTGGTAAGTATTCAATTTTCTTTTTGAGCAGTGGTTTTCAGCCTCAGTCCTCAAGTACCCCCCCGACAGGACATGTTTAGGAAATTTATCTTATCTAAAATAGCTGTCCAAAATACAAAGCCATTGACTTTGATTTCAAGCACCTGTGCAAGATGAAGGAAAACCTGCAAACATGGCCTGTTGGGGTTTACTTGAGGACAGGGTTTAGAAGCACTGATTTAGAGCACTGAACTAAAATCAAGCTGAAGACAATCCTATTCTAATTGTGGACATTTGAGGGAAATCAATTTTTTTTTTTGGCTGGGCTTTGTGTCACTTTTCTTAAAATTGGCTTCGCTTCCTGTCACATAGCCAAATAGGAAGTGAGAGTAAAACCCTAACAATAATTTTCCTTGGGGACACACAGGTCAGTCTAACTAGTGTCCCCATCATGCAAATTGCACTCTAGCACTTTGTTGTGTACACCCCAAATTATTAGGTATTTTGGGGTTTATTAAAGGCAAATCATTTGCAATACAAGTGTAGTTGATGAAAATCAGAGGGAAAGCACTGGTGATTTTATCATCCAATCATGTAGAGGAAAAGATGCTGTTATTTTTCTTTTCCTTGCATGTCTCCCTCGGATCTCCATCAACTGCACTTCTAAGTGCACTGGTAGTGCAAAGTGGATTTACCTTTTAGTAAAAAAACCCCAAGACACATAATAATTTGGGATGTACGTGGCAAAATGCTAGAGTGCAATTTCCCGGATGGGGAAACTATTTAGATTGACCTGTGTGTCCCCAAGGACATACATTGGTGGGGTTTTACCCTCACTTCCTGTTTGGCTATGTGACAGGAAGTGAATAATTTTGAATGAGAAATTGGCAAACCCCTATCAGGGGTGTAGACATCTGACAAAACATCTAATCCCTCTGCAGTCTATCCCCAAGCAAAAATAAGAAACGATTTTAATTAGTTTAACTTTGCAAAGACACATTCCTAAGTTCAATTGTGATGCATGTTAGTGGCCCATTTAAACCTTTAACAGAAAGTCATCAGTTGCCTTTGACTCTAAACATTATTTTTGGCCAGTCCTAGAAATCTGCATCTGTTTTTCTATTAACCACTTGGTGTCTGTGCTATAGCCAAACAACGGCCACAGCGTGGACCTGAATTTCTGGGAGGCTGTCATAGGACGGGCTCCCCATGTGCTCCCTGCAAGGCGCGCAGCGCGCACTTAGTCACTGAGACTCGGGTGATCACAGATCGAAGTAAGGGCCGATCCCGGCCCCTTACCACGCGATTAGCTGTCAGCCAATGACAGCTGATCACATGATGTAAACTAAAGCTCAGTAATTGTTTATTTTTTCTCCTCACGCTGACAGCATGAGGATAAAAATAAAGGCTGATCACCGGCTTAGGTGCAAGGGACATTGGTCTCGAAGAGGCAATTCTGCCTCATCTGTGCCCACCAGTACCACCTGCCAGTGCCACCTATCAATGCCCACCAGTGGTCCTAAGCAGTGCTGTCTATCAGTGTAACCAATCAGTGCTGCCTCATCAGCGTACATCAATGAAGGAAAAAAATTACCTGTTTGCGAAATTTAATATCAAAATATCCAAAAATATACAAAATTATTTATAAAAATCTGTCTTTTCTTTTTTTTGAACAAAAGAAAAAAACCACAGAGGTGATCAAATACCACCAAAAGAATGCTTTATTTGTGGGAACTTTAAAAAAAATTTAAAAAACATTTGGCTAAGTATGACCGCGCAATTGTCATTAAAAGTGCATCAGTGCTGAAAATTGGTCTGGACAGCAGGGGGGTTTAAGTGCCCAGTAAGCAAGTGGTTAATTTCCATGCCAAATATGGATTTCTGTAATAAAGATGTGTGCTCGCTGTGTATACGGCATGTGCGTAAGCAAGTCGCACACATATGAACGGTACTCATTGTAAATCATGGGGTAGAACTTGTGATGCAACTTTTCGGTCCCAAGTGGCCTTAGGCTCTCTTCCCACTACTGCGAGTTGTTTTGTGACTTGACACATGTCAAGTCGCAGGACAAGTCAAAACACATGTATTTCAACGTTCCCCCATTCTAATTGGTGCAACTCCAAAAAAGTTCTTGCACTACTTTGTTCCAACTTCAGTGCGACTTTTTCTCCGATGTTTCGAACTAGTCGCATGACATGGCATTAAGGCTCGGTTTCCACTATTGCAAGCCCAAAGTTGCGTGTTTTTTTGCCGTGAGTTTCTCGCAACTTTTTGCCGAAACTTGAAGCAATGCCTGTGTATTTTTGAGATCTATGGACCTCAAGTCGCATCAAAGTGGGACCAAAGTAGTGCAGGGACTACTTTGAAGTTGCTGCAACTTGAAGTCGCACACATATGAACGGTACTCATTGTAAATCATAGGGTAGAACTTGTGATGCAACTTTTCAGTCCCTAGTTGCATAACAAGTCGCAATAGTGGAAAACAAGCCGAAAAAGCACATTGTAAATCACGCAACTTTGGGGTTGAAATAGTGGAAACAGAGCATTAGGCTAAAGCGGTAATAGGAAGATGCACTGTAAGAATTACTTCTAATTGTAGAAAATCAAACAGGCTCTTGCACTGAATCTAATTTATAGAAGATCTAACTGATCGGCCAGTGTATGGTGACCTTTAAAGATATGAAAACTTGAATTTCTGGTGTTTAAGCCTCATACACACGATGGGACTTTGTACAAACTTTCCCGTGGATTTTTGTACAAAGGGCGTTGGCCTTAGGGTTCTTACACAGGGACGTGTCTGTGTACGGAGCCTGCTCTGCTCAGTGGGGGATCGCTCCGTGGATCCCTGCTGAGCAGGCAGATGACAGGTCTGTCTCTGCACACTGTGCAGGGACGGACCTGTCAGAGTGCTGCTCTCCTCTATGGGGGATCAGATGATGACGGACCGTAGAGTCCGTCGTCACCCAATCCGATGACGGATGGAAAAATAGGTTTTTCCTCCGTTACACTTTTTCGGATTGCAGTGGGTCAGATGTCAGCGGACATGTCACCACTGACATCGACCCTCCATAGAGGTCTATGGAGTGTCCGTTCAGGTCCGCAGGTCCGAGGCGGACCTGAACGGTCTGTCCGTGTGAAAGGGGCCCTTTCACACTGGGGCGGTGTGGGCGGCAGCGGTAAAACGGCGCTATTTTTAACGCAGATTTACCGGCGGTATTCGGCCGCTAGCGGTTTTAACCCCCGCTAGTGGCTGAAAAGGGGTTAAATCCGCCCACAAAACGCAGCCGCAGCAGCGTTTTGCCAGTGGTATATCCGCGCTGTTTATACACCGCTCCTTCACCGCTCCAAAGGTGCTGCTAGCAGGACTTTTTTTAGGCGCTACATCGCTAAAAATAGCGCCTGAAAAACGCCCTAAAGAGGCGGCTCCATTCACTCCAGTGAGGGCTTTCACACTGGAGCGGTGTGCTGGCAGGGCGTCACAAAAAGTCCTGCCAGCAGCTTCTTTGGAGCGGTGAACTCACCGCTTCTCCACGGCTGCTCCCCATTGAAATCAATGGGGCAGCGCTGTGATACTGCCGGCAAAACGCCACTCCAGCAGCATTTTGCGGGCGGAGTTAACCCCTTTTCGGCCGCTAGTGGGGGGTTAAAACCGCTCCACTAGCAGCCTAATAACGCAGCTAAAATGATGGTAAAGCGGTGCTAAATATAGCGCCGCTTTACCGCAGACACCCCGCCGCCTCAGTGTGAAAGGGGCCTTACCGTCCTGTTAGCGCACTGCTCCAGTGTGAAAGCAGCCACTTCTTTAGGGCGTTTTTCAGGCACTATTTTTAGCGCTATAGTGCCTGAAAAACGCCTACGGCGGATGGATAGAATTGTGCTTTTAGCTCCGTTTTCTATCACAGCTAAACACACACAATGCTTTCCTATGGCCCCATTCACACACTGCGTTAAGCTGTGTTTTGATTACATGCGGTTTGGTACGGATAGAAAAAATAGAATTGACTGCGTCCAGGAGCGATTTAGCGCAGCTATCTGCACATAACCGCAGGTAATTGCAGTGCACTGTGTCAGCTGCAGATAGCAGCGCTGAGTTGGCTCGCTCATCCGGAAACCCAATGAGCGACAAGCACAGGGATCCGACTTGGATCCCCGCCAATGCCAGGCACTGTGGTATGAATTTTGAGGGAGAACTCCACGCCAAATTTTACATAAAAAACTGGCATGGGTTCCCCCTCCAGGTGTATACCAGGCCCTTCAGCCTGGTATGGATTTCAAGGGGAACCCCCTACGCTGAAAAAACGGTGTGGGGGTCCCCCCAAAATCCATACCAAACCCTTATCCGAGCACGCAGCCCGGCCGGTCAGGAAAGGGGGTGGGGACGAGCGAGGTGCCCCCCTCCTGAACCATACCAGGCCGCATGCCCTCAACATGGGGGATGGGTGCTTTGGGGAAGGGGGGCGCATGGTGGCCCCCCCACCCCAAAGCACCTTGTCCCCATGTTGATGAGGACAAGGGCCTCTTCCCGACAACCCTGGCCATTGTCGGGGTCTGCAGGTGGGGGCTTATCAGAATCCGGGAGCCTGCTTTAATAAGGGGGCCCCCAGATCCCGGCCCCCCACCCTATGTGAATGAGTATGGGGTTCATGGTACCCCTACCCATTCACCTGGGGGAAAAAGTGTCAAGAAAAAACACACTAGACAGGTTTTTAAAGTAATTTATTAGGCAGCTCCGGTGGTCTTCTTCCAACTTTGGGGGTCCCTTCCGCGCTCTCCGGCCTCTTCTCCACATCTTCTCCCGGTGTCCGGTTCTTCTCCATGCTGCCCGGCATATTCTCCCGGTGTCTGGTTCTTCACTTGCTCTCCGGCCTGTTCTCCAGGCCTCCCGTTCTTCTGCCGGGCTCCTTCGCTATCTTCTGCTCTTTTGCCGCTCTTTTGCTAGTGGTGGCCCGGTCTTCTCCCGCTGTCCGGTTCTTCTGTCGCTGTACGGTTCTTCTGTCCTGGTCCGGTATCTTCTGCCGGACTCCCCCGCTATCTTCTTCCAGCTCTTTTGCTATCGGTGGCCCGGTCTTCTCCCGCTGTCTGGTTCTTCTGTCGCTGTCCGGTTCTTCTCCATGCTGCCCGGCATCTTCTCCCGGTGTCTGGTTCTTCACTTGCTCTCCGGCCTGTTCTCCAGGCCTCCGGTTCTTCTGCCGGGCTCCTTTGCTATCTTCTGCTCTTTTGCTGCTCTTTTGCTAGCGGTGGCCCGGTCTTCTCCCGCTGTCCGGTTCTTCTGTCGCTGTACGGTTCTTCTGTCCTGGTCCGGTATCTTCTGTCGGACTCCCCCGCTATCTTCTTCCAGCTCTTTTGCTAGCGGTGGCCCTGTCTTCTCCGTCGTCCTGTTCCCTCTTCTCTTCTTCTGATGTTGACACAACGCTCTCTCCCGCTGTAATACCGTCTGCGAGGTGTGCGCTGACTTATATAGGCATGGGGCGTGGTCACCGGGTGACCCTGCCCCATCATGCCCCGTGACTGTGCCGTCATAAGGGGATTGGTCACCCAAAGCACCCATCCCCCATGTTGAGGGCATACGGCCTGGTACGGTTCAGGAGGCGGGGTGCTCGTCCCCACCCCCTTTCCTGACCGGCCTGCGTGCTCGGATAAGGGTCTGGTATGGATTTTGGGGGGACCCCCACGCTGTTTTTCGGCGTAGGGGGTTCCCCTTGAAATCCATACCAGACCGAAGGGCCTGGTATACCCCTGGAGGGGGAACCCATGCCGGTTTTTCTCGTGCTGCTTTAATAGGAAGATGTGTTTTTCCTATTGCAGCGAGCGCGAGATGTACCTCGCCGAGAACCAGCGTGATGGGATTGCGCTGGAAACATTCTCGCGGGCAGGTACTGCTGTGCGTGCGCCGGTTCACACGCTCAATTAAGGATTTATCTGGCATACCAATTAAGGTGTGAACCGGCGCAGCACATTCATCTTAGTAAATGACCCCCACTGTGTGTCTTTTCCCTACACCTATCAAAAAAGATGTACGGAAAAGACACACATTTTAGCCATGGGATCATAATGGAAAGCCACATTTTTGAGTACCAATTTGTGTGCATCTTCAAAATTTGGCTTTTACAGGGGTGACATCACCCTGTCTGATGAAGGCAAAATCAACACAGTTTTGACATACTAAATGTCTCATATTGCCTTCATTTTATAAAAGTTGAACTTTGTAAGTTCCTGAGTTGTGGATGTTCTGGTTTTAAACATGCCTGTTTAGCCAAAAAAGGCTATATACTGTCACACATACATGTTATACACCAAAGATATTGGTTTGTTAAAAAACTCTTTTATAAGGCACATGTAAATGTGCTTGGAGTAAAATGTTTTATACTCAACAATGTGTGGCTTCTTCTTTCAATGCTCAATACCAGTTTTTGGAGTAAGTTGGTGTAGTTACAGTGACAATGGGGGGTATTTACTAAAGGCAAATCCACTTTGCACTTGGAGTGCAAAGTGGATTTGCCTTTAGTAAATAACCCCACAGTGCTCTAAAATTTGCCCCAATAAGGCCATTTTAGGGACTCCAAACAATTCATGGAGTTGAAAAGGATGATTATTTTTATCATTAATGCATTGCATACATTAACAACAAAAAACATTGTGTGTGTGTAGCAGACCCATAGCACAACATAATAGTTAGCTGAAGAAGAGATCATCACCTCATGTATCAAATAAGTTACGTTAGCACTATTGAAGAAAATGCCCAAAAAAAGGCCATTGGAGAACCTAGGAGACAGATAAAAGAAACACAAGCAGTAAATCAAAAGAAATATTAGTTCAGTTTATAAAAAATGTATTTTCCATAGTTTTGAAACTGTATCTGGCATATCAATTACCCCCCTACCTGCAAAGTTCTCCATATAGCTTTGCCGTACTTTGCGGGTGCTTTGGGGGGGCAAGCCAGGATGGCCAGCTTCAAGTGTTGTCATGTTTGAGTCCAGTGAGCCGGCCTCAGTCGCAACTGAGGCCACATAGTTGGCTGCATTTTTGCTTAAAAAGTTGTGCAAAATGCAGCATGAAAGAACAATGTGATTTAGTTTATATTCCGCCATATTGATTGCAGTGAGAAATAGGCGGAACCAGCTGGCCATTATGCCAAAGGCATTTTCAACCACTCTTCTGGCTCTGGCCAGCCGGTAATTAAAAACCCTCTGGTCTGGGTGAGGGTCCTCATAGGAAATTGCCTCATAAGATGGTCCCCCTGCGCAAATGCTTCATCCGCTACAAAGACGAATGGGAGTTCCGGCACGTTGTCTTCTGGAGGTGGCAAACCCAAGCTGCCATTCTGGAGCCATCTGTAAAACTCCATCTGGGTGATGACTCCACCATCCGACATCTGGCCATTCTTCCCCACGTCCACATACAAAAACTCGTAAGTCACCGACACCACCACAAACAACACGATACTACTATACCCCTTATAATTATAATAGTACGACCCCGAGTAGGGGGGTGGGACGATGTGGACATGTTTCCCATCTATTGCCCCACCGCAGTTGGGAAAGTCCCACTGCTGGGCAAACTGGGAATCCACAGTTTGCCATTCCTGTGGGTTTGAAGAAAACTGTGGAGTCAAGCTAAAAAATAAATAAATAAATTAGTACTTTTGCACATAACATTGCAAGCAGATTAGACACAAACATTCCTGGCCAACATAAGTATAACATTTATTGAAATGAGTATTTAAACACAAAAGTATAAGGTCCACTTATCAGATTCCTCCCCCCGATGGCCCATTGTAAAAATTTTAGGGGGGGAGATGTTTTGGACAGGTAAACGTCTCCACTTCATTGAGAGCTGAATGCATAAATAATGTGTGTTACTTTGGCCAGCCCCTCCTTACTTACACTAATGGCAGCCCACTGGGCAGGTAAGAAGTGTCGTAATTGGGGGCGTGTCCGGATGTGAGAGCAGGCAGACGTGCTAGTGAGGAGCTCCGAGCATCCGAAATTTAATCCTTAGCCATCTGCATATTTTACCAGCCCAAAAGTGTCAAATACCTGCCTGACGACTCACCTATACCGCCAGCTGCAGCCTATGTGGATATTGTGAAGATCCGGCCCCTGATCAGACGGGAATCAACCAACTCCTCACACCCGCGGCCGTCGCCATCTTCCCGGCCTGTGCCCTGCTAGAGAGAGCCGTTCCTAGACTGATCGGTGAGGTAAGGGGCTCCTCCCACCCTCCAGCTTGCCCTCCTATGTGCCTTGCGGGGTCCGGTGGTCCGTGGGGCAACTGATCTCGCTCGGTGTGGCCGCAGCCCAATCTGGCCTAGTGAGGCCTAGTCCGGCTTAGTCAGAGAAAAGGAGGAGGGGAGAACCCCCAAAAAGATGGTCCGCTCAAGAACAAGCTAGTGTAAACCTAAAAAACTTTATTCGTGTCACAATAGATACAGAACAACTATCCAAAAACCATGTGTTAAAAATAGGACAAGAGTCCTATATTGCACAGGTGGCCACCACAACATTCCACATACACCTATCACTCATGCACTCGCACACATGTAAATCATTATAGAGGAGACCCGGGTCTGTTCAAAATTTCATAAAGTTCCTAAATGGGGTTATAGGTGATTGAGTATTGAGCCTTCGGTCTTTCCTAAGTAAGGTGCAAATGCTGGTGATTAATTATATCTGGATGGAATTTCATCAAAGAAACCAACTATAAATACTGATGTCAAAGCAACATAAGGAGATGGGAAGTCCTGGTATTACCAACTAGGTAGCGGCAAACAAAAGGGCAAGTTCACATCTTATGCAAGAAGGGCAAACGGTAGATAGCCATAGACCGTGTATCTCATGTGTGTTGGAGTACTGCTTAGCTCACCGTTTGACGTCTTCAGTGGAGGAATGGTGAAGCCTGAGGGAGCTGATGGTCGCCGCGCTGGTATGGTGTGGGGGAGCGTTCATGCGGTGTGTTTGTCTGTTGCAGATATGAGCTGTCATTTCCGGATCTTCCCCGAGGGGATGTACGGTGAGTCACAGGATTCAGACGCTCCGCGCTTGATCTGTCAGATGGTTGGAGTGAGCGCTCAATCTCAGTGTCCACCGCAAGGCTCAGCCCAATGTCCGAAAGTCAATCGGGATGTTCCCATATAATCAAAGTGGTTTCTTCATCAATGTGTGGGGGTCCGTGTCCCACCTGTGCATAGGTTAGACGCTTACGCGTTTCGCTTGTTGCCAAGCTTCTTCAGAGCAAATGTAGTGACCCCAGCTGAGTGCTTAAATAGCCTAACAGCCAGTATTCAATATCCTGCAATTATAACCAGCACCTGGGCACCAAAACCTAACCTTAATTTGCATTCACCAATTAGTGCAGTCACACTCAAGCATACAGCTGTGTTACAAATTCAGACAGAACATTGGTAGTAGCGGGTTCATAAAGATTCTCCAATCTAATAGACTTATGAATGGTCAGAGTTTAATGTCCTAATGCTATTACCATTGTGGGGAATAAACATAGCTTGTTATACAGTTGCTATTAATAAGCAGAGCCCATAGTCAAAGAGTACTGCGGCATCAATCTGATCGGCTAATGTATGACCATATGATGGACACAATATAGAAGGAGAGAACAGGTTGTCATCTCATCTGGTTATATTTCATATGTTGGATGCTGTTATCTATGTGGAAGACAGAAGTGCTGTTAGTGAATTGATTGAGATTGACACCATCGGTGGATAACAGATTGGATACAATTCAATTCACTAACAGCACTTCTGTCTTCCACAGGTCACCTTGGAGTTGTCGGACATCAGGAGTCGAGACTGTTGGCGTTTAGCACCCAAATGGTAGCAGGACTCGAGAGTGGGGGAGGAGGTCTCTCCCAAACTACAACAATACTGGGAGATCAATGAGGACTCAGCCTCATTTCAGCTATTTCAGCTATTAAAGCAGTCTGTTCTGAGATGTCCTGTCAGGTCCAGGCACTTGAAGAGGGAGAGACTAGGGCAGCGGAGGCTTTTTCTAGCTCCCCGACTCTGGATCACTTTAGTCGGCTAGCCGAGGTAAGTAGAGCATTGTCTCTACACCTTGCCTCGGCCACACATCTAGATTTAAATTCCTTGGCAGGGAAGATCTTTGAATCCGGAGACAAAAATAGCAAACTCCTAGCGAATTTAGTTGCGGACTCTACAATGCAGACAGTGGTGTCAGAAATCTGTGGTTCAGATGGTCGGGTGATCTCTACCCCCGAACTAATTATAGAGGAATTCAGATCCTTCTATGAAAACTTATATAAGGCGGTCCCTGGCTGGCCTGAAGATCGGCGTAGGGAATTTTTGCAGTCCCTGCATCTACCCACTCTTTCGCAGGAGGATCTTGAATTTTTAGACAAAGATTTTACCACTGAGGAGATAGAAGAAGCGATTTGCTCATTTCCTAGTGATAAAACACCAGGACCTGATGGCCTACCTGGTGAATGGTACAGAATGTATGCCTCATTAATTGCACCAAAATTGTTAAAAGTCTTCTCTGAAAGTAAAAAACAGTTGTCCTTACCCCCTTCAATATATCAGGCACACATAGTCCTCATCCCTAAGCCCAGGAAAGACGTATCCCTCTGTACTTCTTATAGGCCGATCTCCCTGCTAAACTATGACCTCAAGATTTTGACAAAAATATTAGTGACCAGACTACGGACGATTCTACCATCCCTCATTAATATAGACCAGACTGGTTTCATACCAGGGAAATCAACAGATATAAATTTACGTAGAGTGTTTACCCATCTTCAACTACCTCCCACTGAGTCCTCTACGAGGGTAATGGTGACACTGGACATTGAAAAGGCGTTCGATTCGGTGGCATGGCCTTTTATGTCCACGGTCCTAGAAGTTATGGGTTTTGGAGAAGTATTCCGCAGGTGGATTGATATTTTATATAAAGACCCGACGGCGCAGATTAAGCTTGGTGGTGCTCTGTCGCCACCCTTTTCTGTCAGAAGAGGTACGAGGCAAGGTTGTCCACTGTCACCGGCCCTTTTTGCCTTGGTGATGGAACCACTTGCCTCGGCCCTCAGACAGGCAGACGGGGTTAGGGGCATACAGGTGGGATCCATACATGAGAAAGTTGCTTTATATGCGGACGATCTTATCCTTTTGAGTGACCCTGCCCAATCCCCTTGGGAGACATTGACCATTCTTTCCAATTTCAATAACTGTTCGGGGCTCAAAGTAAACTGGGATAAATCCCAAATCTTGCCGATAGATGGGGCTGCAAAGGATGTAGCGGATCCCAATCTACCCTTACTATGGACAGATAAAATTAAATATCTAGGTATTCACATCTCTGCATCTACCTCTGACTATTACACCCTTAACTTAGAACCACTAATACAAAAGATGAGGAAGAGACTGAAGGCATGGGCAAATCTCCCCCTCTCTTTAATCGGGAGGATCAATTTATTTAAGATGAAGCTTCTGCCTGCCTTTCTCTATGCTCTCAGACATGCACCTGTCTGGATCCCCAAAAAGGTATTTCGCCTAATAAACACCATTTTATTATCTTTTCTCTGGGGATCCGGTCAGCCGAGATTTAAGCTGACGGTGCTGCAGAGACCTTGGGGAGAGGGAGGCTAGGCTTGCCCTGACATTCACTCTTATTTTGTGGCGGCTATGTTATCACACGCCCACAACTGGCTGGTCTCTGATGAATCCAACGCAGCAGTGGTTCTGGAAGCAGCACATTTGGGGTCTTATGAGGCGCTACAGAACATACTTTACCGGGGTTCTAGAGCACCCTTCCCTCTTACATCAGCAATGAGAGCGCTAATACGGGCGTGGTCAGTGGCAAATTCACTACGCCCCATCCCTTCTGGACACATTTTTCCCTACAGCCCTCTCTGGTTTAACCCGCAATTGCCAGAATTTGGGTCCATTCCCGACCCTGAGGTATGGGCATGCAAGGGCATCAAATATATTAATCAAATTTGTCTTCAGGGCAAAATACAGACTTTTGACGGGTTGAAACAACAATATAATTTACCTTACTCACACCTGTTTAGATTCCTGCAGCTCAGGCACGCTTTCAACACTCAGTTTGCAAATGCTCCCGTGGCCTTTTACACCTCGAATCTGGAGACTGCTCAGAGATGAAGCTCTATCTAAACCCTTATCTTCCATATATAAGGCACTACTCCCTAACGTCCACACAGGACTAGAAAACCTTCAGGCAAAGTGGGAAGTAGATTTCCCTACATTAGACACAGAAGATTGGGAAGAAATGTGGGAATACCCTTTTTCACAACTAGTATCAGCCAGAGATAAATTGGTGCAATTTAAAATAGTACATAGGGTATATTACACGCCTGAGCGTTTACATAGAATCTATCCATCTATTTCTGCCTCTTGCTGGAGGTGTAATTCAACCTCAGCGGATTTCATTCATATTTTTTGGAACTGTCCGCAGATTGCAATTTTTTGGGTTGAGGTAATCAAATTTATTTTGACTGTCACCACCGTTCCTGTGCCACTGTCTGTAGAGGTATGTCTACTGGGACTCGTTGAATCACTGGCCCCATGTCGGGCAAACAGAACTCTGCTAGGATTTTTACTTTACTATGCCCGTAAATCTATAGTACTCAGATGGAAGGCCTCATCTGCACCTTCAATAAATTTCTGGAAGAAGTTAGTGAATGCGGCTCTACCATTGTACAAAGCTACTTACCTGTCACGTGGCTGTGGCAAAAAATTCCACAAAATATGGGATATTTGGACGGAATCCCTGTCCACTAATGCAGATTCGATTGATGATTAGTTCACTCTAATAAGTACCGGAATCGACTCAAATGGCATCCCTGATCTCATAAAAGTCCCTGGGCTGTTCAGTCGATAGTTTATGGGAAGGGGGGGGATTTGAATATGTTATTGTTATGCACATTTCATTCCATGAATGACTAAAGTGGGTATTGTAGGGTACACATGGAATTAGAGGAGTGCTTTGAATATTCTGCACAGGTGGTTGAGCGTACAGTGGTTTAGTAAGAATATATATATATATATATATATATATATATATATATATATATATACATACATACACACACACATAGCTTTATATGTATATGTTTTTTTTTTTTTTTTTTCTCTCTTAGTATGTAGTTGTTGACCGAGCCTGAGTATGCCCAATAGGCTCTGTTTTGTTTTGTATTTACCTTGAAAGTACAATAAAAACAACTTTAAAAAAAAAAAAAAAAAAAGAAGTGTCGTAATCCAAAAATATGAATACACACTGTACAAATTGAAGCACATTTTTACATTCTGCAATTACCTATCAAGATAATAGGAGAACAAAACCCTTACACTACATGCTTTGGTGAATTCATCCATAAATATGAACACAAAAGAGGTAAGTATAGTGTGTATGGGTTTGGCAAAGTCAGCAGATAGAGTATTGGTATCGGTTGACTTAGTGGTTGGGGGGGAGGGAGGGTTCCAAATGAGTTTTGGCCCCCCCAAAAAACATCTTGCACTCTGCCTGAATTTAAGGACAAAAATAACATTTGGCCACATTTTAGGGGTTGTTAGGGTAAGAACTACAATGGAGCTGACAAAATACATTGTTAAGTGACTAGGTTAGGTGTGTATGGGCCCAGAATAGCATGAAAAAAGGAGCATTAAATGCTTACAGCATGCATGAGGATAAAGAGGACATTCACAGCATATTACAATCATGGTAATTATGGAATGATGAAAGAAATACAATACATTAGCAAAAATTAAATACATAGAATGTGATGTTAAAGGATAAAAATTACCTTAATATAGTCCTTCTGCAGGACCTGTATGATGGCAGAACAGGTCACGGGAATAATGATTCCCAGAGCCTGGGGGGAGATTCCAGTCGTGAACTTAATATCCTGGGGACTTCTCCCTGTCGCCAAGTACCGCAAGGTGGCGACGAGCCTCTGCTCATTAGTGATGGCTTGCCGCATGCAGGTGTCCTGCTTCGTAATATAAGGGGACAGCAAAGCCAACAGACAGTGAAAAATGGGGTGGGTCATCCATAGATAATTCCTGAAATCATCAGGATTATTCTCCTGATCTCCCTCAACAAACGCATGTGTGAGAATTGGTCACGCTGGAGCAACCAATTCTTCGTTCATGAACTTCTCCTCGCCCTGTTCATGGACTGCACTTGGGTCAAAGCAAGAACTCCAACACCAAGCCCAAGCACAGCACAAACTCTATGATGAGTACATACCCACAACATGGCATGAAAACGGTCGGCTGGTCAGCACGAACTAACAGAACGCACTGAAAATCAGAAAGGACCTGAGAAGAACGAGCTGAAAATCAGAAACGAACGGACAAGAACGCACTGCAAAACAGAAGCGAACTATAAACAGAACGCACTGAAAGAGAGGAACGAACTGACAACACGCACTGAAGAAAAGATACAAACCCACAAGCACAAACTGAAAAGCAGAAACTAACCGAAAAGCACAAGGCTGAAAAGTCTCTCACCGAACTTCTACTAACACGAGATAAACATGAGATTAGCAGAAGGAGCCCAAAGGGTGGTGCACTGGCTATTGAAATTCCTTTTTATAGTCCCGTCGTACGTGTTGTACGTCACCATGTTCTCACATTTGGAATTTTGGGCCAACATTTGTGTGACCGGGTGTATGCAAGACAAGTTTGAGCCAACATCCTTCGGAAAAAAATCCAGGGTTTTGTTGTCGGAAAATCCGATCGTGTGTACGGGGGCATAAATGTCCAACTTCTCTTCATGAACACCATAGATAGACCCTTTTTTTAAACACCTAATTTTGCACATATCCTAAAGGCATACACAGAATAACCTTGCCTTATGCATTTAAATGATTAAATGGTAAATCTTGTGCATCCATTAAACATAACCCAACACTGTTGTAATATTATTCTGTCTTGATTCTTGTTTTCCTTGACACAATAAAACACCTCCTCATTCCTTCATTCATTGGCCATCCAATTCATTCGCAACATTCAGAATGCATTCTTCTACATTTTCCCTTTATATATATGACAAATCCATCATGTCATTAGCATAACATAACACCAGTCTAGTAAATTAAATGTTTAAAAAAATATGTTGAGTTAAAGAAATTAAAGATATATTTAGTTAAAATGTACTTCATCTTTATCCACTATAATTTCTTTACCATTCATATTTGCTCTTTTTTTCTAGTAACACAATTGAAACTACATGTTCTTGCAAATATAAGAAATGTTTTACTAAGACTGAGTCTCTTTACTCTTTTTTTTAAGAACCTATGAATAATGTGTATATCAATGTGAGTGTTACTTTAAACTTTAATGTGGGGCAAAGTTTATCAGGTTTAGTTTTTTTTTTTTCTCTCTTGTGAAGTACAATGTTAGGGCTAGAATATGGAGACAAACTATTAACGTTATAGGACTAGACAACTACAAAACTTCATGTAGAACTTCACACATAAATATACTCAATACATACTATGGAGTAATTTAACTTCTAATATTAAATGTAAATTGCAAGCATGGCAATATTATATGTGTTAGAATTAAGTGCTATTTATAAGTAAAATGTATTGCTCAAATCATGTATGCACCACCCCAGGTTCCTTTAAAATAGGCTATCCCTCAGGACTTACAACAATATGAGCACTGGCAATTCCCAGCAAAAAACTACCGTATTTATCGGTGTATAACACACGCCTTCATTTTAAGAGGGAAGTTTCAGGGGAAAAAATACAAATTTAATTATAAATTTAAATATAGAACTTTGAAGCAAAATAAGGGTCATAGTCCATCAATGCACCCTGATCAGTTCCCATCTGCAGCCTCACCAGTGCCCATCAATGCAGCCTGCACAGTGCCCATCAGCACCCTCTCCATTGTCTATTAATGCAGCCTCACCATTGCCCATTAATGCAGTCTGCACATTACCCATCAGCAGCCTCACCATTGCCAATTAATGCAGCCTGCAAATTGCCCATCAGCAGCCTCTCCATTGCAAATTAATGCAGCCTGCACAGTGCCCATTAATCTAGCCTCACCATGACAGATTATTGCAGCCTGCTCATCTGCAGCCTCGCCAGTGCTGGAATACACAGTGCCGCAATCTCCTGTGTACCCGGCGATCAGTCACACGCAGTCCCACCTCCTGGCCCACCTCCTGTGATAGACAGAACAGTGGTCCAATCATGGGTCAGCAGGCGGGACTGTGTGTGACTGAGTGTCGGGTACACAAGAGATTGCCGCTATGTGTAATCTGGCAGCGCCCGCTCCCTCCTTCCACTCAGACAGCAGGAATCTGCGTATGACATGCACGCACGATTTCCCCCTGATTTTCAGGAGGAAAAAGTACGTGTTATATGCTGATAATTACGGTAATTATAGTAGGGCCTTAAATGCAGATCAGACCTAGCTAATAGAAGCATGACTGTAAATCCCAGCCATAAGTTAAAACTGTATTATTTCAGTACAGTATAACTATAATCCCTTTTTTCCCCCTTCAACCTTGCAGAAATATTTGCAGAAAATTGAGCTCTTCACATTTTCACATATATATATATATATATATATATATATATATATATATAAAAACTCAAAATGTCTCACATTCTCACTTGTTGTTTGAGAATGGCTGAAGCAAACTAACTTCCTAGTTTCAACAAAATATTTTACACATATAAAAACTTTATATCCTAAGGCAGAATTCTGCCTCTACATTAAAACATTATTTTTTACACTTATAATTTTACTCTTAAAATTTGCAATTGCAATTCCCTTTACCCTTTTAAATCTACCTATCTATCTATCTGATCAGATTCCTCAGGAGAGGAAATGTTGGTACCATTAAATACATGTAATTTAGTAGTGACGTCACATTTCCCACATATATTTAAAATTAAATAGTGCCTTTGGCATTGGCTTAATAATATGTACACACAATAGTATGCCTACACATGTTATAAACTTACCAATAGTTGTTGGAAGTCTCTCACCAGCCAAACAAAAATAAACATGTAATAAAAGCATACTGCAAATTTATGAACACATTGAAGTTCTTTCTTTTCCCAAATATACAACATTTCCCTATTATACAGTGGGGCAAAAAAGTATTTAGTCAGCCACCAATTGTGCAAGTTCTCCCACTTAAAAGGATGAGAGAGGCCTGTAATTGTCATCATAGGTATACCTCAACTATGAGAGACAAAATGTGGAAAGAAATCCAGACAATCACATTGTCTGATTTTTGAAAGAATTTATTTGCAAATTATGGTGGAAAATAAGTATTTTGTCAATATCAAAAGTTCATCTCAATACTTTGTTAATATCCTTTGTTGGCAATGACAGAGGTCAAACGTTTTCTGTAAGTCTTCACAAGGTTGTCACACACTGTTGCTGGTATGTTGGCCCATTCCTCCATGCAGATCTCCTCTAGAGCAGTGATGTTTTGGGGCTGTCCCTGGGCAACACGGACTTTCAACTCTCTCCAAAGGTTTTCTATGGGGTTGAGATCTGGAGACTGGCTAGGCCACTCCAGGACCTTGAAATGCTTCTTACGAAGCCACTCCTTTGTTGCCCGGGCCAGGGGCAGATCCAGAGTCTAGTCTCGGGAGGGGCACTGCCAGAAAATAAATATTTTTTTGCGGGCAATTTATCGGGGAAATGGCTGGTGTTGGTGCTTCAATCATCACGGCACCATGGTTATTATGGTGTCAGGATGATTGAAGCGCATTATTTCTATTCTTACATTGTAATATACAATGAAATAGTTCAACTCACCATAACGTAGAATCAGTGGGAGCCCTGAGTCACGTTCCACGTCGCCTGCCACCAAATGTGCATGGTCACTTGCCACACGTTGTGAATTGTCACTTGCCACGTCACCTGTCACCAGATGCGGATTGTCACTTGCCACACACTGCAAATTGTCACGTCACCTGCTACACGTTGCAGATTGTCACTTGCCACGTCACCTGCCACATGCTGCGAATTGTCACTTGCCACCAAATGCAGATTGTCACTTGCCACGTCACCTATCACCAGATGTGGATTGTCACTTGCCACGTCACCTGCCACGAGTTGTGAATTGTCACTTGCCACGTCACCTGCCACACGTTGTGAATTGTCACTTGCCACATCACCTGCCACACGTTGTGAATTGTCACTTGCCACGTCGCCTGTCACCAGATGCGGATTGTCACCTGCCGTGTCACTTTCCTGCTAAGGCGGTCTCTTGCTATGTCCCAGAGTCAGGCAGCAGAGAGATGATGTAATCTCTCTGCTGCCCACAGCTGCCTTCACAGTGAGGGCGGAACTGCAGGGATGCAGGGCAGGCGCAGGGTGGTGAGAGATGTCATCTCTCTGCTCCCCTGTCAGCCGGCTCCCTGATTGGCCAGCAGTCCACTCACAATCACACACGGAGCCGCCCAGCTACCCCCTCTCCCTCACCTGCCCACTCACCGACCGAGCCGCCCGCACTGTCACCCGTGGTGCCGCCCGCACTGTCACCTGGGGAGCAGCTCGCACTGTCACCTGGGGAGCCGCCCGCACTGTCACCCTCGGCCCTGCCCGCACTGTCACCCGCATTCTCGGAGGGGGCAATTGCCCCGTTGCCCCCCCTGGATCCGCCCCTGGCCCGGGCGGTGTGTTTGGGATCATTGTCATGGCTGAAAGACCCACGTTTCATCTTCAATGCCCTTGCTAATGGGAGGAAAACCTCAAAATCACACGATAGATGGCCCCATTCATTCTTTTATGTACACGGATCAGTCGTCCTGTTCCCTTTGCAGAGAAACAGCCCCAAAGAATGATGTTGCCACCCCCATGCTTCACAGTAGGCATGGTGTTCTTTGGTTGCAACTCAGCATTCTCTCTCCTCCAAACACGACGAGTTGTGTTTCTACCAAACATTTCTACTTTGGTTTCATCTGACCATATGACATTCTCCCAATCCTCTTCTGAATCATCCAAATGCTCTCTAGCAAACCTTAGACGGGCCCGGTTATGTACTGGCTTAAGCAGGGGAACACGTCTGGCACTGCAGGATCTGAGTCCCTGGCGGCGTAGTGTGTTACTGATGGTAGCCTTTGTTACGTTGGTCCCAGCTCTCTGCAGGTCATTCGCTAGGTCCCCCTGTGTGGTTCTGGGATTTTTGCTCACCGTTCTTCTGAACATTTTGACCCCACAGGGTGAGATCTTGCGTGGAGCCCCAGATCAAGGGAGATTATTAGTGGTCTTGTATGTCTTCCATTTTCTAATTATTGCTCCCACAGTTGATTTCTTCACACCAAGCTGCTTGCCTATTGCAGATTCAGTCTTCCCAGCCTGGTGCAGGTCTACAATTTTGTTTCTGGTGTCCTTCGACAGCTTTTTGGTCTTCACCATAGTGGAGTTTGGAGTGTGACTGTTTGAGGTTGTGGACAGGTGTATTTTATACTGATAACAAGTTCAAACAGGTGCTATTAATACAGGTAATGAGTGGAGGACAGAGGAGCCTCCTAAAGAAGAAGATACAGGTCTGTGAAAGCCAGAAATCTTGCTTGTTTGTAGGTGACCAAATACTTATTTTCCACCATAATTTGCAAATAAATTCTTTCAAAAATCAGACAATGTGATTGTCTGGGTTTGTTTACACATTTTGTCTCTCATAGTTGAGGTATACCTATGATGACAATTACAGTTCTCTCTCATCTTTTTAAGTGGGAGAACTTGCACAATTGGTGGCTGACTAAATACTTTTTTGCCCCACTGTACAAACCAGTTTTATAGCCATAAGCTCTACTATCTATAGAAAGATTGATTTCCAGGCAACTTGTCTTTAAACAAAATTTATCTCTAACAACAACAGCATACCCTGACGTGGTTGTCCCTCCTCAAGGCAATAACGGGACACATAAAAAAAATGGCATCTTCCCTTTTCTTTGTTTTTTTTAAATTAAGACATGCTGCCCTGCTCTATAAAGATTTCCTGTCTTCCTATAGAAATTCCTTAATCTGTAAAGGAATACAGGGGTCTAGTACTGAACAAATATCTACATCCTCTTGTACATGTAAGTAACCAGAATCAACTAAGGTTTGGGGTTCAGGACGTATCACTTTATAAAGGAACATAGACCCTTGAGGTGTGGCACTAATTGTTCCATGATAACCTAGAGAACTGACATTAAGCGACGACATTCTACTTAAAGTAGGAAAAAATATCTATTATCTTGAACAGCTTCTGGCATTCTCAGCTGAAGAGGGAAATACGCAGTATTCCCTAACTCACAGCCATCCAAATTGAATGAGGGGGTTACAATAATCCCCATCATGGGTGTACTAGCATGGGGCACATTTGTAAATGGGTTGAGGGCATCTAATATATCAAGGTAATATATCATTCATTATTATAACTTTAATACTTCCTGAATTCTCAACCTCTTTATGAACTGTACGCTTTTCATTTTCTCTTTTGACTTTTTTAAAATCAGTAAGAACATAGATAAATGTTCTCAACCCTGGTTTAGAACTCACAGCCATGGGCTGAGGCTTATGTTTTATGAATAAATGACTTTCTTTTATCTCTAATCTCGGTTCTTTTTTTCCCCCATTCTCCTGGCTGTTTCTCTTTCTTACTGTGAATTTATTTTAACTAATAATGTAAGGATAGTTATCATTGCAAAAAAAAAAAAAACCCTCCTCTTTATGCATCCTGTAAGCACAAAAAACAAATCATGTGAGCAGACCTAGGTAACTTTGAGAGTGTAACTATTCTATGCCCAGGAAAGGCAGCACTAAAATAGCGCCGTCAGGAAAAACTTTTCAGCTACAGCTTAAAGTTGCACACCCAACAATACCCCTGTTCTGACCCTTTGAGACCATACCATGCCTTCACCCTTAAGGCGGTCATCAAGAGACACATTAATACATCTACTTAACAATTACTATTTGCAAGTGTAATAAGCACTTATGCTCTATATACAAATATATTTGTAAAGGGGGTGAGCGAGAGGCACTGGGTTCCTGGATCCTTTTACCTCGCCTAGGCTATAAATTCTCCACAAACTCCACAGCTCTGGATATCCTGATGCTTCTGCCTATTGGATGGAGCATCTGAAGCAACTAACACGGACAATATGCATCTAGGCAGCTTGTCATCCGGCCCTTCTGAAGCAACCGGCAGTCTGTCAGGAACCATGAATCAGACAGAGACAAAAAAATGCAGTTAAAAGCACACCTTTTAATATAATGGTAAAAATGGTACAAATAGTAAACGTAGTTAAAATATAGCCAGCATAGGGTAGCCAAAGTGGGTAGTCAAAACAAGCCAGTAAATCAGGAAGCCAGAGATCAGCGTAGCTGGAGGCAGCAGACAGGATCAGGTACCAAAGGGGACATCAGCCAGGCAAGTTTTCAACAGGAACACAGCAAAGAGTCTCCAGATATGTTTGAGCAAGGCAAAGGCTCAGAAGGAATGAACCAGGCAGTTTAAATAGCCAGAAGGGGCTGGCCGTAGGCTGGACTGATGAGCATGAAATGATCACAAGGTGAGCAACTGTGGAGCGATGAGTACTGGCCATTAGGAATGAGCTTCAAGTTCGAGTCGAACTCATGTTCGAGTCGAACTCATGTTCGACTCGAACATCGGCTGTTCGCAAGTTCGCCGAACAGCAAACAATTTTGGGTGTTCGTGGCAAATTCGAATGCCGCGGAACACCCTTTAAAAGTCTATGGGAGAAATCAAAAGTGCTAATTTTAAAGGCTTATATTCATGGTATTGTCATAAAAGGTGTTTGGGGACCTGGGTCCTGCCCCAGGGGACATGGATCAATGCAAAAAAAAGTTTTAAAAACGTCCGTTTTTTTTCGGGAGCAGTGATTTTAATAATGCTTAAAGTGAAACAATAAAAGTGTAATATCCCTTTAAATTTCGTACCTGGGGGGTGTCTATAGTATGCCTGTAAAGGGGCGCATGTTTCCCGTGTTTAGAACAGTCTGACAGCAAAATGACATTTCAAATGGAAAAAAGTCATTTAAACTACTCGCGGCTATTAATGAATTGCCGGTCCGACAACACACATAAAAGTTCATTGATAAAAACGACATGGGAATTCCCCACAGGGGAACCCCGAACCAAAATGAAAAAAAATAAATGACGTGTGGGTCCCCCTAAATTCCATACCAGGCCCTTCGGGTCTGGTATGGATATTAAGGGGAACCCTGGCCAAAATAAAAAAAAATAAAAATTGGCGTGGGGTCCCCCTCAAAATCTATACCAGACCCTTCAGGTCTGGTATGGGTTTTAAGGGGAACCCCGCGCCAAAATTAAAAAAACGGCTTGGGGTCCCCCTAAAAATCCACACCAGACCCTTATCCGAGCACACAACCTGGCAGGCCGCAGGAAAAGAGGGGGGGACAAGAGAGCGCCCCCCCTCCTGAACCGTACCAGGCCACATGCCCTCAACATTGGGAGGGTGCTTGAAGATAGAAGAAAGAAGAAAGAAGAAGCATTTAAATAAAGGAATTGTCAAAAACTGTCTCTTGTCATTTTTAACATTTTTGACACTTTTTTAGTGAAATGGTAGGGGTACCCCCTTACCATTTCACACGGGGGGGAGGGCCGGGATCTGGGGGTCCCCTTGTTAAAGGGGGCTTCCAGATTCTGATAAGCCCCCCGCCCGCAGACCCCCACAACCACCGGCCAGGGTTGTGGGGATGAGGCGCTTGTCCTCATCAACATGGGGACAAGGTGTTTTGGGCGGCTACCCCAAAGCACCCTCCCAATGTTGAGGGCATGTGGCCTGGTACGGTTTAAGAGGGGGGGCGCTCTCGTCCCCCCTCTTTTCCTGCGGCCTGCCAGGTTGCGTGCTCGGATAAGGGTCTGGTATGGATTTTAAGGGGGACCCCACGCCATTTAAAAAAAAAAAAATTTTGGCACGTGGTTCCCCTTAAAATCCATACCAGACCTGAAGGATCTGATATAGATTTTGAGGGGGACCCCACGCCATTTTTTTTTTTTTTTGGCCGGGGTTCCCCTTAATATCCATACCAGACCTGAAGGGCCTGGTATGGAATTTAGGGGGACCCCCCACGTCATTTTTTTTTTAAATTTTGGTTCGGGGTTCCCCTGTGGGGAATTCCCATGCTGTTTTTATCAATGAACTTTTATATGTATTGTCGGACTGGCAATTCATTAATAGCCGCGAGTAGTTTTGAATTACTTTTTTTTCCTTTGAAATGTCATTTTGCTGTCAGACTGTTCTAAACACGGGAAACATGCGCCTCTTTACAGGCATACTATAGACACCCCCCAGGTACGAAATTTAAAGGGATATTACACTTTTATTGTTTCACTTTAAGCATTATTAAAATCACTGCTCCCGAAAAAACTTCCTTTTTTAAAACTTTTTTTTGCATTGATCCATGTCCCCTGGGGCAGGACCCAGGTCCCCAAACACTTTTTATGACAATAACTTGCATATAAGCCTCTAAAATTAGCACTTTTGATTATTCATGTTCGTGTCCCATAGACTTTAACGGTGTTCGTGTGTTGGAACGAATTTTTTGCCTGTTCGCAAGTTCTGGTGCGAACCAAACAGGGGGGTGTTCGGCTCATCCCTACTGGCAATTAACCAACAGCTGAGCACTGAGAAGGGAGGGCTGAGATCTCAGCCCTGACAGTACCCCTCTCCTCAACAACCCCTCCCCCTCGGAGGGCCACCAAGTTTGAGGAGAAAACGTCTATGGAAAGCACGGAGAAGGACAGGAGAATATATACGTCTAAGGATGAGACCCAAGATCGTTCCTCCGGACTGGACCCCCTGCAATGAACCAGGTACTGTGTGCACCCACGGAACCTACGGGAGTCAATGATTGATTGTATCTCATACTCTTCATAGTTCTCAACCTGAACCATATAAGGACATGGTGAGGTGGTAAAACGGTTTTAATAAGGAGACATGGAATACATTCGAAATATGCCTGCTAGAAGGAAGGTCTAATGCGTAAGCCACTGGTTTGATCCTACGGAGAATACCAAAAGGCCCAATGAACCATGGTGCCAGTTTCAGTGAGAGAACACAGAGTCGGAGGTTACGAGATGACAGCCAGACCCTCTCCCCAACCTGGTAGGAAGGCGCAGGTAGGTCAGCATAGAGTCTGTACCTCTCACTGGCATGTGGCAAGTACTCTTGGACCTGCACCCAAGTGGAACGAAGATCACAGAGATGCTCTGTAAGGGCTTACCTTGGTTGGTGTCCATAGTGCAGAGATGTATGCTCACCCTTGCAAATACATACAGCCAACGGTAACAAGGCAAGACGCTACCTGGGCTGTAAATCTGTGCAAGGGGGCTTGACAGGAATTTGCTAAAGGAAAGTCAAGGTAAAGCCGTAGTCAGGGAATCCAGAAGTCAGAATTAATGAAGAACAAAGCCAGGGTCAGAAGCTGGGTCAGTCTTGGAACTCTGGAACACAGGAACCTTTGGCAATGATAGAGACAATGAACTGACCAAGCCCTCAGAGTGAGGCAGTGTTTTATACCCAGCTGATTAGGTAAACTGCCTCAGCTGAACCAGGAGTGATAGGTACTGATCCAGAGAAAAGCCCTCAGTACTTCATGCAGAACTAGGCTTAGCTGGAAAGCAGGCAGAATAAAGAACTGAGGAGTGGCTCAGAGGCAAAGCAACCGGAGTAATAACAGACAGTCATGGTTTCAATACCACCTAGAGCCACCGGGGGGCGCGACCACACCTGGCTGTCTGTTTGGCACGGTAGGGACCGTGAAAGTTCCCCCCCTTAGAAACACCCTCTGGGCGTGGACAGGTGGTTCCTCATAGGCATAGTTCTCAAGGCCCAAACCACCCTCCTCACCAGAGTAGTCAAGCATATCGTCGCCTGACAGGAAGAATGTTCTGCCATTGGCATGAATGCCATATATACAGTCCTCATCAAGCCCCCGGGAAAACAAAGCATCAACAGCAGTGTTAGAAGACTTTCTCTTTTTCTTTTCGGTCTTTGTTGTTTTTGAAGTTCTTGTAGGGGGTGCATTCCCCAGCTTGCAAAGCTTTTTCAAACATTACCAGATCCTGCTTACGGACAATGGTGCCATTCGAAGCATACGTACAGTCAGGTGGTAGAACTTCAAATGGGGACACAGGCACCGGAACTTCAAGCGGGGATACAGGCACCGAAAATTTAATCGGGGACACAGGCATCGGAACTTCAAGCAGGGACACAGGCACAAGAACTTCAAGCGGGGACACAGGCACCGGAATTTCAAGCTGGAACATGGGCACAGGGACATCAGACCGGGCAGCAGGCACTAGAACATCGGACTGGGTAGCAGGCACAGGAACGTCAGACTGGGGCACAGGAACTTCAAGCTGGATAGCAGGCAGGGATTCAGGGGTAGCAGGATGGATCCTAATAGTACCCACTTGAAGAACCTTTGGCGGAGGTGGGCAAGTTGGGCACAGAGAGAGATAAAGTGCCCTCTTTCTCCACAATAGAAACAAAGACCATAGCTTCTCCTCCGCTCTTTTTCACCTTTAGATAGCTTGGACCGGATGGCCCCAATTTCCATGGATTCCACATTATCCAGGGTAGGTGTGTGTACATCCACAGGAGCATCTAGACTTTGTGGATTTAAAAACTTCATGGCATGGCACGTACTGGAAAGGCTTGGAATAATATCTGTACAGGGTATTCCTGTCCCTGGGTACCCGTAGGCCACGTGAACTAAGAGCAGACTTGGGAACATTGGTTTTCTTTGAAACAGGAATGTGAGAGTCCAGAGCAAACATGAATACTTCCCAGCTGTCCAAGACTGGACTCCTTTTCTGTAAAAGCCCATGTTTTGATTTGCCCAGTGAGCAGGTTGATGGAGGCGCTAACCTTTATATAGTCGGTGGCATAGGTCCTAGGCTTAAGAGCAAACAACAGCTCACAATCCATCTTAAAGTACAAGAATGATGCACGGCTACCATCAAACCTCTCTGGCATCACCACAAATGGCTCAGGACATGCTGGTTCCAGGGCTGGGCGTACTGTGCCTTTAAATAACTGAACTTCTTGCTGCAGCTCCGAAACGGTCTGGCCCAGGCTGGAGACTTGCAGAGCAAGGGAAGTGAGCATCTTGTACATCTCTGAGGACTCCATGTGGGTCAGTTCATTATGTAAGGGCTTACCTTGGTTGGTGTCCATAGTGCAGAGATGTATGCTCACCCTTGCAAATACACACAGCCCACGGTAACAAGGTAAGAAGCTACCTGGGCTGTGAATCTGTGCACGGGGGCTTGACAGGAATTTGCCAAAGGATAGTTGAGGTAAAGCCGTAGTCAGGGAATCCAGAGGTCAGAATTAAAGAAGAACAAAGCCAGGGTCAGAAGCCGGGGTCAGTCTTGGAACACTGTAACTTGAACACAGGAACCTTTGGCAATGATAGAGACAATGAACTGCCAAGCCCTCAAAGTGAGGCAGTGTTTTATACCCAGCTGATTATGTAAACTGCCTCAGCTGAACCAGGAGTGACAGGTATTGATTGCAAGGTAAGATCCAGAGAAAGGCCCTCAGTACTTCATGCAGAACTAGGCATAGCTGGAAAGCAGGCAGAAAAAAGAACTGAGGACTGGCTTAGAGGCAAAGCAACCGGAGTAAAAACAGTCATGGGTTCAATACCACCTGGAGCCACTTGGAGCGTGAACACGCCTGGCTGTCTTCTTGGCATGGTAGGGAATGTGACATGCTCCTCTAACGCAGGAATTCTTTGAGGAAAAAAAGAGTCAGGCAACATGGATGGTTGGAAACCATAATTCGCCATAACGGAGACAATCGGGAAGAGTTAGTGATGGCACTAGTGAGCAAACTGCGCCCAAGGTAAGAGGTCTGACCAGTTGTTATGGTGGTCAGAAATATAGCAACGTAGAAACTGCTCCAAGGCTTAGTTGTCTCGTTCTCTGGCCCCATTGGACTGCGGGTGGTACGCAGAGGAGAAGGAAAGCTGAATTCCTAACTGTGCACAAAAGGCTTGCCAAAACCAAGAGACAAACTGGCCACCCCTATCTGAGGTGATAACCTTGGGTAGCCCATTTAACCGAAAGATCTCCTGAGTAAAAATGAATACCAGTTCTTTGGATGTGGGCAACTTCTCCAGTGGAATACAATGAGACATTTTCGAGAACGCGTCAACCATCATGAGAATAACTGTGTTGCCCTGGGAGTTGGGTAACTCCACAATAAAATCCACAGACAGGTGGGTCCAAGGCTTCTCTCCATTGGGTATGGGTTGTAGGAGGCCCACTGGAAGGTGTCGTAGTGTCTTACACTGAGCACACATGGTACAAGCTGCTACAAAGGCGGTCACATCAGCGCGGAGACTGGGCCACCAGAATTGTTGAGAAATAACCCAAGTGAGTTGATTCCTCCCTGGGTGGCCAGCTACCTTGGGAGAATGGTAAGTCTGGAGCAAAGCAGTGCGGAGCTTCTCAGGGAAAAAGCAGCAGTCACCAGGTTTCTCGGGAGGAGAATGGATCTGAGCGGCAAGAATTATGTCACCCAAAGGTTAAGTGTGACTAGTACAAATAGTGTCCAGAATAAGATCGGGAGGTATCACAGGTGCAGGAATAGACTCCATCTTGGAAGCGGAGAAAAACTGTTGCGACAATGCGTCAGCCCTTATATTCTTAGTACCGGGTAAGAATGAGACTATGTAATTGAAGCTTGACAAAAAAAGAGCCCATCGCGCCCTTCTGGGAGATAGGCGTTTTGCCTCAGACAAGAATGTGAGATTCTTTTTTTTTTTTTCACAATCAAAGGTTTATTAAAGCTTGTGATGTTACAATTAACTGCATACAATACAGTTTAGAAAGCAAAACAATTATCTATACTTAAAGGAGTTACATATAGTATCTGATGCTTGCATGTGAAATTTCGTCATGTAGCTGAGTAAGTAACTTTTGGAGTTTATGAATATATTTATAAACTTTTTTTTTCAGGGAAAGAAATGATTGAGGTATAGATGGAGAGGGGGGGGGGGGGGGGGGGGTGGTAGGGAAAAAAAAAAAAAAAAAAAGGGGGGGACAGAAGAGGGGAAGGGGGTGGGGTGGGGGGGGGGTTAGGAAGGGAAGAAGGAGGGTAGGGAGAAAGGGGCAGAAAAAGGAGTACAATAGAAAATAATAATAATAATAATCTCACATTAGTGAAAGGCTGCATTTGAAAATTGTTACAGTTAAGTACATAAGTTAATATAATCATTAACCAACATTAAAGGAAGGCTTAGGTAGTGTTAGATCATAAGGTGGCAAATGGTTGCCAGGTGTGATTGAAATTCGTGCTATTTTCTTTCTTCATAGCGGCGATCTCCTCCATCTTGTATATATAGTTTATTCTTTCTAACCAATCTTTAATATTTGGGATGTGTGTGGTCTTCCAATGGAGGGGTATAAGTGTTTTAGCAGCTAGTAGTAGATGCCTAGAAAGGGATTTTTTGTATCTGCTTATGGAGAGTTCATTTACGTTTATTAGGCAAGTGGCAGCATTAAATTCAATTTTAGAATCTGTAATGAGTTTAGTCCATTTTATTACTGTTTCCCAGAAAACATGTAGTGGTGGGCATTCCCACCATATGTGTAGAAAGTTACCAACATCTGCCCCGCAACGCCAACAGGTGTCTGAGGTTGTAGGGGACCACCTCCTGGCCCTATGTGGTGTGATATACCACTGGGTGAGTATTTTGTAAGAGATCTCCTGATATTTTGTGCTTAAAGAGCATTTATGAGTCAATTTACAGGCATTCTCCCATTGTTTAGAGGAAATCTTAGTTTTTAGATCTTTTTCCCACTTTTCTTTATGTTTTAAGTCATCTGAGTGCTGTTTTTGATTTAACAAACAGTAAGCTAGAGAAGTGGTATTAGTTACTGGTGATCTTTTAAAGCATAGTTCTTCTAGAGGGAGTAATGGTAAGCTGTAAAATGCTCTGTGTTTGCTATTTAACAGGAAGCTTTTGAGTTGCATATAAAGCCATAAGCCAGGAGGTGATCCTTCCCACTCTGTTTTGAGTATGTCTAGGGGTTTGATCTTAGAGTTTACCAGGCATTGGGAGGCTGTGCGGGTCGGCATGTTCTTCAGGTGTAGACCTGGAATAAAGTCAGGGTTATTGGTTACAGGAGTCAGTGGACCAGGGATTGAGGCTAAGTTATGAGTACGAGCTACCTTATGCCACACTTCAAGTGTGTTTGCGATTAGGGGATGTTTTATAGTCTTATCCGTTTTAGAATGTATGGACCATGGATAAAAGGTTAGGTTGAAGGGGCTTAGAGCTTGTTCTAGTTGGATCCAGTCTTTATTTAAGCTATGGCAGTGCCAGTCAATGATTCTCGTGATGAGAGATGCTTGGTGGTATTTTTTAAAATTTGGGAGTCCTATTCCCCCTTTATGCTTGGGTAGTGATAGTAAATTGAGATTTATTCTGGGTTTTCTATCAGCCCAAAGAAAGCGTCTTTGTGTTCTGAGAAGGTTGGTAAAGAAGGTTTCGGGGATTTTGATGGGGAGTGTGTTGAAAAGATAAAGTAATCTCGGTAGAATTGTCATTTTTAGAATTGAAGCTCTGCCGAACCAAGAGAAAGATTTGGTTGACCATTTTTGAAGGTCTCTATTCAATGTGGTAAGAAGGGGTTTGTAATTATAAGAATATAGCGAGTCTATATTGCTGGTTAGATTTATCCCTAGATATTTCAAGGTATTTTGTTCCCATTTATAATTATGATTGTCTTTCATTAAATTGAGTTGGTCTATTGGCAAATTAATGTTCAGTGCCTCAGACTTGGATTTGTTAATTTTGAAGTTGGAGATAAAGCCGAAGATTTTGAAGTGTTTCTCAAGGTTTGGAATAGAGATATGTGGTTGTGTCAAGAAAAATAAGAGATCATCCGCATAGGCGGCAATTTTATATTCTTTGTCTCCTACTCTGAAACCTTTGATGTCCGTAGATAATTTGATTGTTCTTATTAGGGGTTCTAAAGAAATGATAAATAGAAGGGGTGAAAGAGGGCAGCCTTGACGAGTCCCGTTTCGTATTTTAATTGGTTCAGAGAGAATATTGTTGACTTTGATTTTAGCTTGGGGATTTCGATAGAGTGCTGAGATCCAAGATAGCATACTTTCGTTTAGTCCAATATGGGAGCAAGTAGACATCATATAGTCCCATGAGACTCTATCGAAAGCCTTCTCGGCGTCTGTAGAGAGAAGGAGTCCTTTTATCTTAGAGTTGTGAGCATGGTGAATTAAGCTAAGTGCTTTGGTTGTATTGTCACGTGCCTCTCTGCCTGGCATGAAACCTACTTGTTCTGGGCCAATGATCTTTGAGAGGAGGGGTTTCAGTCTATTTGCCAGTATTTTGGCTAAGATTTTTAAGTCTATATTTAGTAAAGAAATAGGTCTGTAGTTGGCGCAGTCTGTGTGGTCTTTGTCAGGTTTGGGGATTACTGCGATATGGGCCATGAGGAACGAATCGTGGTCGTGATTGTGTTTTGCCAGGTAATTGAAAGCTGAGATAAGGGGTTTAATTAGAGCTTGAGTGTATGTTTTGTAATATTGTGAGGTAAAGCCGTCTGGGCCTGGGCTTTTCCCTGTCTTAAGATCTTTAATGGCTTCTAGTAATTCATTTGTGGAGATAGGTTCCTCTAGTTTATGTCAACTTGGGGAAGTAAGGGTATTTTGCTGTTTTTCAAAAATTGATGTATCATTTCTTGTTTCGTCATGGTTAGATGTGGGGGTTTATGCGTTTCAGGGAGGTTGTATAATTTTGAGTAAAATTTATGGAACAGGTCCGCAATATCAGTAGGTTTATGTCTAAGTATTCCGCCTTTGTCTCGTATGACATGTACTTTTCCGGCTTGTGTCAAATCTTTGAGAGCTTTGGCTAGTAGTTTCCCACTTTTGTCCCCATATTCAAAAAATATGCTTTTTTTGAAGAAAAGTGCTTTTTTAGTCTTCAGGTCTAGTAATGATTTTAGGGAGTTCCTACAACGGATCAATTCCTCCTCTGTTGAGATTAAGAGGGATTGTTTGTGAAGAGTTTCTGATTTTGCTATTTGTGAGGTCAGTTTGGAAATGTCCTTTTCTTTCTCTCTTTTTAATCTAGACCCCCATTTCATTAGATGACCTCTTATAACGCTTTTGTGAGCTTCCCAATTAGTCAAAGGGTTGGTATCTGTATCTAGGTTATTCCTAAAGTAATCAGTCAAAGTGTCCTGTATTTTGTCTTTCACTCGTTGGTCAGTTAGAAGTGATGCATTGAGTCTCCAATTAAAGGTCGTTTGTTGGGGTGAGTCAAGTCGCATAGATATAGCCGTGGGGGCATGGTCTGAGAGAGCGACTATGCCTATCTCTGCTGCTTCTAGTTTGTTTAGATCTCTCTGTGAAACGAAAATTAAGTCAATACGGGAGTATCGTTTGTGTGGGTTTGAGAAAAAGGTGTAGTCTCTCTCATTCGTGTGGGTGAGTCTCCAAGTGTCTACTAGTGATAAGGAGTTTAAGAGTAATTTAAGGCGTCTGAGGATTCTGTATGTTAGGATGGTGAGACCTGTTGATGTGTCTTTTTGGGGGGAGAGGGGTACATTGAAGTCTCCACCCAATATTATACATCCCTCAGCAAACCATTTTAGTTCGTCTATGATTTTACGACAAAATGGGATGTGGGTAGAGTTTGGGAAATATACGTTAGCTAATGTGACGGGTGATCCTGCCCATTCTCCTTTAAGGAAAAGATAGCGTCCTTCTGGATCTACAAGTTTTTGTTGCATTTTGAAGGGGGAGTTTTTGTTAATGAGGATTGATACTCCTTTTGTTTTGGCTAAAGGGTTAGTGGCGTGGTACATTTCTGTGAATATGTTGTCTGTAAATTTGGGTATATGTTTGCTTTTAAAATGTGTTTCTTGTAAAAACACTATTGACGGCATAGTTTTTTTCAATTCTTTGAGCATTTTTGTTCTTTTTTCGGTTATGTTCAGGCCGTTGACATTGTGGGAAATTAAAGTTGGTGCTTTTCCCAGGAATTTATATGCCATAATGTAAGTTGTTAGGAAATTCAGGTGTATATGTTGAGTCTAGTGGTTTTTGTCTAATAGTTATTATTATATGAGATGTTCTGGTCTCTTTTGGCGTACTCCAGGGGATAAAAGGGGGGACAAGGGAGGTAGGATAAGTTGGGGTGGGTTGAAAAAGGGGTGGTTGAGTGTGTGCTCTAATCTCAAATGGAGAGTGAGGAGCTAGTTAGTGACCTAGATATAATAGGTACTACTATGTACTCTGGGGGGAAAGTGGGAGGCGCGTTAGTGTCGTTATACGTTGTTTGTTATTGTTTGTGAGTTTGGTAACTGGGTCTGTCTCGCAGGACACTGCAAGACCCGGGTATGTTAAAAAGATAGTGTGAGAGGTGAGTTTTAGGCTGCTTATTATCATGTAGAAATATCGCCGACCGCAAACCGGTCAGCCACTAAGGGCGACAACCTGCTTAAGTGTTAAAGAAGAGAATATAAGACAGATACCTGTAAATATGGAAAAAACATGCCGTTCATCCCGTCTGTTACATACATTTAGTGATGTTCTGCATGGAATGGAAAAGGCGGTTAACATGTAAAACATTTGAAAAAGAAAAAAGAATAATAAGAGAGAAATCAAAACCTTTCAAACCAATTAACAGTTAACATCGTGATACCTTAACCCTGAGTTTAGCAAGGTATTCTCTGTTCTAGTCTAGTATAATCTAATAACTTGAAGTGAGTTGGATGATCTAATCTATTCTTATGTTTAAGTATGTCTCAGGATCAGAAACTCAAAAAGTACTGTATAAAGCTTAGAACTTTTGTATTAGTATTCTATGGTTCAAGTTCAAACAAGCTATATGGAGTTATGTCTGATTCTGCGACCTGGTGGAAAATGAAGGATCTGTAAGCAGATTCACTTGGAAGCTTCCTCTCTAACGCTTAAGAAAGGGTAAGTCCAGGCATGCGAGGTCTCATATTATCCGAAGTCCTTTCAGTCTGGTGGTATTTGAAGTTCCTACAGTGAAAGGGTAGGGTGTTGCAAATTGGCAAGCATCAGCCGTATATCTGTGTATTCACTGTATGGCTAGAGATGTCACAAGTGGACCGAATACTTAAACTTCTAGCTATGGTTCACAGTCTTATGGTAAATGTTGAGTGTATTTCACCCTTGTTTCTGGATACAGAGTTAGACCCGACTGAAGAAGCCTGTTCAGTTGGTAACAGTTTCTTGGTTTTAAGAATTTATTTTTTGTAGGCATTTATAGCTTCTGTGAAAGAAAAGTTATTAAGTGTGGATTAATATTGAGAGTCTGGTTGTCATCCAGGTAAATTCCCATGTCTGATGAATTCTTCAGTGGAAGCGGATGTGGGAGGGATTCAATGCTAGAATCCGCTTCCAGATCTGCATGTATAGGATCTCACATGATGGGTATATACAATATGTGTCTCTTATCCCTTGAATCCCTCTTCATCTATGTAGACCTGCGTTTTTTAATAAGTGCAGGTAGTAGGGGATATTTCCAGTAGGTATTGAGCTTTGTGTATTCCCAGGGAGGGATCTTTAGAAGTTAGAGTAGGATGTTAACTGTTGTGTAGGATTGCCCTCTAGTGGATGTTCAGAGAAGGAATCCTGCAGCAGTTTTAGTGCTTTCGGCTTTGGTCAGCATATTAGTGAGGATTTAAGGCAGAGGTATTGAAAAAAAAAAGAAAAAGAAAAAGAAGAAATTTCTCCCTTCCCTTCCTTCCCTCTTTCTCCTCTCCAAGGGATAGAATAGGGACCAAAAATTGGTAATTGTGGTGAAAGGGGATGAGCGGAAGATCAATAGACTGACTTATGTATAATCCAGGTAAATGTCGCAATGGTTGGATTGTGAGTGTTCGGTAAATCAGGTTTATTTTAATCTTTGACTTTTGGCGCTTTTGGAGGAAGAAGGAGAGTCATAACTGTTTCTGTTGGCGTTTCTGCGATTTTTTCCCTGCTGGGAGGGTGTATGGAACATATCTGTTCCGCCGAAGGCTGGAGGGTTGGTAATTTCAGGAGGAAGCAAAAATTCCGAGTACCAGTCAGGCAATGCTACTGGCGTAATTTGAAGGTTTTCACAAAATCTGTTCAGTTCATTGGGGGTTCTGAGTGTGTATTGTTTGCCCATGTATGAAGCTTGGAGAGCAAAAGGAAATTTCCATCTGTAATTTATGTTCCTTTCTTTTAGAACCTCTAGGAGGGGTTTCAGTGCCCTTCTGTTTTTCAGTGTTATGGGTGATAGGTCTTCAAATAGTTGTATTGTGTTATCATTAAACAAGATCTGGTCATTGGACCTTGCTTTTTGTAATACTTCTTCCTTTAAACTGAAATTGGGAAGGCAACATATGATGTCCCTGGGAGGATTATCATCTGGAGCTCTAGGTCTGAGAGCTCTGTGGGCTCTATCAAAATCTATGGGAGAGTGTTCAGGCCTATTTAAAAGGCCGTTGAATATGGAGGTCAGTGCAGGCTTGATTTGGTCTGGATTAACATTTTCTGGAATTCCACGTACTCTTATGTTGTGCCTTCTTCCTCGGTTGTCTAAATCTTCTAAGTGTCTGTTCATGTCGATTAGATGTTGGTTATGTGCATTGGTAATGTCGTCTAATCTGGACAGCGCTTTGTCTCTCCTCCTCCCAGCGCGCTCAGATACAGCCATTTGTTCAGAAAGTTTCAATAGCTCCGTTTTAATGTCTGTTATAGCTGAGGTAAATGATCTTTTGATATCTGCAGCTATGTCGGTCATGGTAGCGTAGGTCAGAGGTTTGTCTTTATCAAAATTACCTGCAGAGTCTTCAGATGCTGGCAGGGACACCTCGTCGTCTTCTATGTCTTCCTCCATGCTGTGTCTGTGTGTCAGCGCCATCTTGGTAGATTTCCCACCTCCGCTGTATCTAAACTTGCTGAGGTTTCCTGGGGAGGTTTTCTTTTTAGGGGTAATCAGAGAGCGGAGAGTGTGTCCGTGTGTCGCCCTCCTTAGCCGAGCGGACATAATCGTTTTCAGAGCGGCGGTAATTGGGACCCGGGCCTCACAGCATCCCGGAGTTCAGTCACGGTGCGGTCTTACACATTGCGCGCCAAGCCACGCCCCTTTTTTCTAATGTTAAAATAAGAACAAAAAAAAAAAGTCTATAATAAAAAAAAAAAAAAATGTTTCTTTTTTTTTTCTTCCTTAACTAAATAATAATCTTCATATTGGCCACTATTTCTTCAATGAGTGTAGCAGTAGTGACCCCTGTAGTTGTAGTGTATGTCGGGTTGATATTTGTGCCAGATCTTATTATAGTAAAATACACTAGGTAAATACACTAGGCCCAGAGAGATGGGGTGTACTGGGAGCAGCAAGATGGCCGCCGACTACCGAGGGTAGGCCGAAGCCGCGGACTTTCCCAGGGCTGGCGGCTGACCTAGCAAACACCGCTCTGTAAATGTCTTAAGTTCCTCCGACCGGATCAGGGAACTGAACCCCACCACTGCGCAGTCACCTTAAGGGTACATTTAAGTGGCCAGAAGGCCTGCTACTCACTACGTCAGATGGATGTAAGATGTGAAGGGCCGGAGCAGCAGGCCGCAAGATGGCGTCAGGCCGCGGAAGCCGGAGCTTAGCTCTGGGTGTCCCAGGGCTTCAATCCTCCTCTAGACGGCCGCCCGGCGCTCTCTGGTGTAGCGGCAGCTATTATATTAGCTGTAGGTCAGTGGCTCCCGGGCTCACGGGAGAGGAGAGTAGAAGGATCCGAGCGATCCGCCGAAACCAAGATGGCGATAGGTCTCTGCGGTGTGGGCCTAGCTACAGGCCTAATAGGATCTGGTGGGGCCGGTCAGGTTCTGGTAATAGTCGGCCAAAACGACAGTTGGGGGTGTCTGGATGATATTCCTAGAGAGCTGAGGTTTCTCCAGGCTGAATTAGGCAAGGATGGCTGTGGATTTTCAGCTGAATGTGTGGAGCTCAGCATCCATACGTCCTCCTTGCTGGATGTCCGGACACGCCCCCGAGATTCTTATGGTCAGTCAAAAGGAGGACCGGGATTAGTGGTACCTTCGAGGAGATGCCTCCATTCTTTCAGAGCTAAAATGATAGCTAACAATTCTCTGTTCCCAATCTCGTAATTGCACTCCGCAGGAGACAATTTCTTAGAAAAGTAGCCACAAGGATGCATAGCGCTCTCATAGATAGGATGTTGATACAGAAGGTTGCCTACTCCAGTCTCGGATGCATCAACCTCAAGGATGAAGGGTAACGTAGGATCAGGATGTGTCAGCACAGGAGCTGAAACAAAGGCAGCCTTGAGAGACTCAAAGGCTTTACTGGAATTTGAAAAGACCAATTCTGTGGGTTACCGTCCTTTCTGGTCATATCAGTCAAGGGTTTGACCAGAGAACAGAAGTTCCAAATAAATTTCCGATAATATTTGGCAAAGCCAAGAAAACGGTGTAGCGGTCGTAGACCTACAGGTCGAGTCCACTGTAGAACCTAGTAATTTAACCTGTTTACGCATGAAGCTTGCACTTCTTCAACTTACAATACAGGTTATTATCTTTCAACATCTGTAGCACACAGGAGACATCTGTGTGGTGGCTCTCTAGGGATTTAGAATATATGAGGACATCGTCAAGATAAACCACCACATATTGCTGCAACATATCTCGGAGGACATCGTTGATGAATTCCTGAAAAACTGCAGGAGTGTTGCAAAGACCAAATGACATTACGAGGTATTCATAATCTCCTGTCCTAGTATTAAATGCAGTTTTCCATTCGTTGAGATTGTATGCCCCTCTCAGATCGAGCTTCGTGTAAACCGTTGCTCCCTTGAGGCAGTCAAATAATTCCATAATGAATGGAATCGGATAAGCATTCTTAATCGTGAAGTGATTGAGACCCCTATAATTGATACAAGGTCTCAGTTCACCACTCTTTTTTTTTCACAGGAAAGAAGCCAGCACCAGCAGGAGACGAGGATTTGCGGATAAACCCTTGAGAAAGTGCGTCGGCTACAAACTCCTCCATGGCTTTATCCTCCAAGACAGACAAAGGGTAAACTCGGCCATGGGGGAGCATGGCACAAGGTTGAAGGTCAATTGTGCAATCATACGACCGGTGTGGGGGCAAACTACCAGCTTGACCTTATTCAAAAACATCGCTAAATTCGAAGTACTCCTCTGGCAAGGAGGAGAGTGAAGAGGCGCACAAGACCTTAGCCACTTTCCCCTACAGGACCTCAAGGTGCAGGCGTTTCCTGGACAGGTAGGACAAGACTTCAAAAAGCGACCTGCCTGGCCACAATAAAGGCACAATCTCTCCCTCCTCCTAAAGGCCCTCTCATCCACAGAGAGATGTGTGAAGCCCAACTAGATGGGTTCTACTTCACTGGCGGACTTGGTACCAGGAGGCATGGGAGGTAAGGGAGGCAAGGGTGGGACTGCAAAGTTTGGAGCCAAATGCACAGGAGGTTTCCCCAACCACTCCTTAAAAGAAGGTCTCTCTCTGAGTCTGGAATCAATGAGAATGGCAAACGTAATCAACTTCTCCAGATCCGTAGGTATGTCTGGGGCTGCTATCTCATCTTTGATGTTATTCGAGAGACCATGAGAAAAAACAGCCACGAGGGCCTCATTCTTCCAAGGGACCGCTGCTGCCAGAGTATGGAATTCAATGGCGTAATCATCAACAGTTCTCCTACTCTGTTTGATGGACATGAGGCTCTTGGCAGCAGAAGTGGAGCGTGCGGGAACGTCAAATACTCTTTTAAAGGAAGCCACAAACTCAGGGTAATTTAGGACAATGGGTTTTTGGATCTCCCGTAGAGGGTTTGCCCAAGCCAAGGCTCTATCGGAAAGCAAAGAAATAATGAAGCCTACTTTGCTTCTGTCCGTGGCGAATGTCTGGGGCAGCATCTCAAAGTATATCCCAACCTGGTTGAGAAACCCTCTGCTATGAACTGGATCACCCCCAAATCGATGGGGAAGCGGAGCGGAATCAGACATACCTCTTATACAGGTAATATTCGAGGCAGGTGCCTGGACAGAGACTGGGGCAGCAGCAGGGACAGCCTGCAACACAGGTTGTACCGGAACAGCCACCGTAGGAGGATCAAGGTGAGCAGTGCGAATCAGGAGCGTCTGTAACGCTATGGCAAACTGATTTAATTGGTGGTCCTGCTCATTCAATCTGGAAAAAATACTAGCACTAGGTGGATTGCCTGCATCTTCCGGATTCATGGCCTTCGCCTACTGTCAGGTACCATGAATCAGACAAAGACAGAAAATGCAGTTAAAATCACACCTTTTAATAAAATGATCAAAATGGTACAAATGGTAAACGTAGTCAAAACATAGCCAGGGTATGGTAGCCAAAGCAGGTCGTCAGAACAAGCCAGTAAATCAGGAAGCCAAAGATCAGTGTAGTCAGAGGCAGCAGACAGGATCAGGAACCAGAAGGGACATCAGCCAGGCAAGTCTTCAACAGGAAAACAGCAGAGAGTCTTCAGATATATTTGAGCAAGGCGAAGGCATGGAAGAAAACAACCAGGCAGTTTAAATAGCCAGAAGGGGCTGGCTGTTGGCTGGACTGACGAGCAGGAAATACTGGCAATTAACCGACAGCTATGCACTAAGAAGGGAGGGCTGAGAGCCCAGCCCTGACACAGTCATAGTATGCATCTAGGCAGCCTGACGTCTGGTCCTCCTAAGCAACCAGAGAGGACATATGCACTTAGTCAGCTGCCATCTGGTTGTCTTTTTAACTCTTAACCCACTTTGAGTCTGTTATAGAAGAGCAACCAAAAAAGATGGCCTCTACCTTATCCCACTTAACTGACACCACTGAACTGTACGGGTTAAATTCTTACTGTCGGCCTCCCCCTTACCTTACCTTGACTTCAGTGCCCTGGAAGTTATGCTTATTCAGACACACACACACTGGAGTGAAGAGCAGAGACTTGTTTATTGGGCGTGGTTCATCATGTTAAGTATACAAAAGCAAGTTGTCATGTGGCAGCTCCTGTGTGTTTTCCATTCCCACTGTGGGACACCGTGTGTTCTTTTTGTCCTTCAGAAGCCTCCTTTTGAGAACATTAGATAGATTCCCTTGCTTCCGCTTTTTCAGAAGGTTGCTTTTTTGTTCGCAATGACCTCCTCGCGCCGCATATCAGAACTGGCAGCTTTGTCCTGTGAGTCTCCTTATTTAGTCTTACATAGGGATAAAGGGGTTTTCTGTCTGCATCCTTCCTTCCGAAGGTGGTATCCAATTTTCATCTGAATGAAGATATTGTCCTGCCCTCTCTCTGTCACCATCCTTCACATCCTAAGGAGGTTGCATTGCACTCCTTGGACGTAGTCAGGGCAGTTTGTGTGTTCTTGTCCACTATGGCTCTCTTCTGGAGGATGGATTCTTTGTGAATATAGATGGTCCACAGAAAGACTTGGCGGCTGCCTCTACCTCCATTTCTCAGTGGATCAGGCAGATGGTTCAGACTTAAGTCAATAAGTGTCAGGTTCCCCATTACAGAACACTCTACCAGAGCGATTAGTGCCACTTGGACGTTCCAACATTAGGCTTCCATGTCTCAGGTTTGCAAGGTGGCTACCTGGTTATCCGTGCATACTTTTACCATATTTTACAAGGTTGATATTTTTGCATCTTCAGTTGCTTCCTTTGGCCTCAAAGTTTTGGAGGTGGCTGTTTGAGGTTCCTGGTTTCTCCTATGGGGGTTTCTTTTGGTGGGTTGCCTGTTGCAGGTTTTATATGTGGCTTCTGTTTTGTTTCCCACTCCTTTTTGAGACGCTGCTTTGGGACGTCCCTATGGTCAGGAATGAAGAGAAGCTGTGCCTGTCAATGAACTTGGAGAAAGGGATTTTACAGTAAGTATAAAAAAAAAATCTCATTATTTTAGTTTAGTAGGGAAAGACTTTCAGCTTTTTATTACAATATTCCTGTTGAAGATTTTTCTTCACAAATTAATGTTTTTTTTAATTATATTTTTCCACTGCAGGAGCAAAAAATTTGACACTTGCCTTACAGTTATTAGTTATTTAACAAAATTGGTTTCACTGTGTGGTGAACTTGCCATGGGTTTAGGCATAAGGTAAGAATGTAAGGGATGAAAGAGCAAGTCAGCTGAGTATAAAAAAAAGTAAAGGACATTGGAAGACCAGTTTATATAGGACACTTATTAACAGATATCTATACCCACTCTCCAGCACTGACACCTCAGTGTGTAAATTATGCTCTTCATTGTATGAATGATACATAGAATGCAAAAGGTAATTTGAAAACTGTGGTGTCTTACGACATATTCTCTGCTTGACACGGCAGAGAGTGCACTATGACCATGGCACTTTTCAACGAAGGGCAGTATTCGATAGAACACTGGCACGTGTCTAGATCAGGTGCAACATCATTCTCGCCTATGTAAGAAGAAGTACTGCCCTGTAGGGGTTAAATTCTTACCGTAGGCCTCCCCCTCACCTTACCTTGACTTCAGGGCCCTGGAAGTCCTGCTTATTCAGACACACACACTGGAGTGAAGGGCAGAGATTTGTTTATTGGGAGTGGCTCATCATGTTAAGTATACAAAAGCAGGTGGGTTGGACCATGTCTGCTCACCAATCAAATACAAATATAATGCATATTATGGTAAGCGCATTAGATGACATACTGTATTTCCTTTACTATAAGGAGAAGACCTCCTTTATACATGTAGCACTAACTCATGGTGGAGCTGCTGGTTTAAGCGGGTCTGTTACCTTCACTCTGCTTCCCTTGTTTCACCAGCACCGGGTCTAGGGTTCCGTTGAGTTTACTCCTGGATGACACACGCACCAACACTGGAGTACGTTTTCAATGCTTTATTAAAACAGACGACTTAGGAAGTAGCAGGAAAGAGGTAGAAAGGAAACTTGCAGAAGAAACTCAGATATTCTCTGGTAGGGTTCTCTTGACAAAATGTCCTGGTAGAATTCAAATACTATTTGAAATGCGCTCCCCTCGTGGGACACACTCCTTGCTTGTCTGGATAGGCCTCTCTCACCGGTCTAGCAGCCAGCACGCAGCACGAATCAAAGTCTCTGCCACAGACTTGTTTGGGAACAAAATCCGTACAATCCTCTGCCACAGGATGTATAGGTTTTTCTATAGTGAAAGTCAGTCACAGTGCTTGAACCTTTAAGCCGAGCCAGCAACACTATGCTGTATAGTTACTTTTGGATACATCCTCCAACAGAGTCACCAGGCCCCACTATAGACCAGCACGCTGCGTGATCTCTCCAAGACGGGTCCTCCCCTGGGATCTCCTCGGTTGTCCAGCTTCGTCACACAGGACCGACAGCTCAGGACCATTCCTCGGCCGCGGTGGTAGGCCCCAGACAAGCCTCTGGACCCACCCCTGCGCTGCTGTATCGTGGGCCTCCCGAACGGAGGACCACGAGGTAGCTCCTTAACGCATACCTGTCGGCCAGGAGGGCCAGCAGGTGGCTGTAAAACGAACCCCAAAATATGGCGTCTGTCCCATAAAAAACCCTCGCCCAGAATGCAACTCGGAGGACCACCTCCACCGAGCGTGCCTTCGGGACAGAGGAGCATCCATACGCTTCAACACGTTGCCTTTCCAACCCTGACCAGTGGCAACAGCGACACCCACCGGTCAGCACGGAAACACACACAACGTCAGCCAAGCTGGAACAGAGGCAAACTTTAACCTTCCTAACGCACAATTTACTAAATTTACCTAACATGCGGTAGATTGCAAATCTACCAGCGCTACATACATTTAACCAATTGTAACAATACACATATCATAACATATTAATTATTCATGATCTATAGAATAGCCTTAACCTAAAATTTTCCATTAGACAGCTTCCTCTGGTTGTCTCGCTGCTAGCCTATTCTTGAATTTATAAGCTCCTCATTTAGGTTTCACTTTTACTATGTAACTTTCTCAAATGTGCTTAGAACAAACAGCTTCAAAACAAGTCCTAAAGTAGCACTCTAAAGGCTGAAATATTATTCATTATTATATTAACCACTTCAATACAGGGCACTTATACACCTTCCTGCCCAGCCCAATTTTCAGCTTTCAGTGCTGTCGCAACTTGAATGACAATTGCGTGGTCATGCTACACTGTAGCCAAACTACATTTTTATCATTTTGTTCCCACAAATAGAGCTTTCTTTTGGTGGTATTTGATCACCTCTGGGATTTTTATTTTCTGCTAAACAAATTAAAAAAAAGACCGAAAATTTAGAAGAAAAAATGTTTTTTTTTGTTTCTGTTACAAAACTTTGTAAATAAGTAATTTTTCTCCTTCACTGATGGGCACTGATGGGGCTGCACTGACGGGCACTCATAAGGTGGCACTGATGGGCACCAATGAGGTGGCAGTGATGAGGTGGCAGTGATGAGGTGGCACTGATTATGGGCACTAATATGCGGCACTGATGGGGCACAGATAGGCGGCACTGATATGCAGCACTGATGGGTACACATAGGTGGCACTGATAGGCGGCACGGATGGGCACTGATAGGTGGCATGGATAGGTACTGATAGGTGGCACGGATGGTCATGGATGGGCACTGATAGGTGGCACTGATGTACAGTAATTGATGGCACGGATGGATGCCAATCAGTACCAAACAATAATTCCTGCCAATCAGTCATGCCCATTTTGGGCACTTATTGGCATCCATTGTGGGCACTGATTGGCATCCCTGGTGGTCTAGGGTGGCATACCTGGTGGTGACCTCCCTGGTGGTTCTAGTGGTGTCCCTGTTGGTCCCGTGTGGGCATCCTTGGGGGCGCTGCACTGATAATCAGCACAGACCCCCCCTGTGAGAGGAGCAGCCGATCAGCTCTCCTCTACTCGCATCTGACAGACGCGAGTGAGGAAAAGCCGATCAACGGCTCTTCCTGTTTACACTGTGATCAGCCGTGATTGGACACGGCTGATCACTTGATAAAGAGTCTCCTCAGAGACTCTTTACCGAGATCGGTGTTGCGGTGTGTCAGACTGACACACCACCGTTCGCCGCGATGCGCGCCCCCACGGGTGTGCGGTGGCTGTTATCCTGCTGGACGTCATATGACGTCTAGTCAGGATATTGAAACCACTTTGCCTCCTTCATTTTGCTATAGGGCGGGCGGCAAGTGTTTTTTTTTTTTTTTAAACAAGATTTTATTGAGCATATTGACATGTTACATCACATTCTGTAATCAATAGGTCGTTGTACATCTCATTGAGGATAACGTTACCTCTACCCATATAACACATCCAGTTTCACATGTTTTGTAGTTATTCCTTTCAATATTAAAAAACCCTTTTACTTCATTCAACCTGATTGTTTTGCTTTTTTTTTTTTTTAGAAAACCGCTCAGAAAGAAGAGCGCCTGGACAGTCAACATAAACATTGGAACTTTAGTTTCAGCCAGAGAAAAACAAACTCCCAAAAGATCCCCCCTCCTGTATGGACTCCCTCTCCTCCCTTCCCACCCCCCCTCATTATTTATCTGCTCATAATATTGTATGCATCCTTTCTTTCAATACTCTACTGTCCACCCTCATCATTGCCTAGATTCTTTCCTCTCTATTGCTCCCCTCCTCTTCTACCGATAAGGTATTTTTGGACTCAGTCCACCTACACCTCACTTTCCTAAATTTTTTGGGGGCACCTCTCGCCTCGTATGTCATTCTATACATGAGTACATCAGCATTTATTATTTTTATCCACATTCCCAAGGTGAGTTGTTCACCATGAATCCATCGTCGAGCGATCAGTTTTCTCACCCCAAAATAGAGAAGTCTAAGGAACAGTTTAGTATTTGTATTCATCTCTTCCTGATCAAAAATCCCCAACAGGCACCTCATAGGAGAGCATATGTTTGGAAGACCAAAGTGGTCAGATATGAACTCAGTCACCTGAGACCACAAAGGTCTTATCTTAGGGCAATCCCACACCATATGAAGGAAAGTTCCCTCATCTCCCCTACATTTATGACACTCTGGGTTATCCCTTCTGTGCATTTTAAATAGTCTGGTTGGGGTGTAGTACATCTGGTGTAGATATCGAAGCTGTATCATTCTATCCATGGAGGAAATCACCGATACGAAATATGTATCGAGTACCTCCTGCCACAATTCCTCAGTCAGTTCTGGAATGAAAGTCGTCCACCTACTTCTGGTCCTAGCGGTCAGGTCAGGTCCTCCCAATCTAATCTCCTTGTAGTATCTAGATATACGCTTAGTCGGTTCCGGGTCAATCAGGACCTTTTCCAAGGCTGTGTTTTGTACCTTCACCTCCCCCCTCCCGAACTGGGCTGTCGCTGCATTCTGCAGTTGGGTATATCTAAACTGCCATGTCCTAGGTACACCAAACTGTTCCCTCAGTTGTGCGAAGGATATTAGCCTGCCATCCTGGTATATGTGATGTAGATATTTTATCCCAAATTTGGCCCATCCATGCCCATCCTCTATTTTGCAGAACTCTTTTAGGGATTTATTATACCAGAGGGGACAATTAGGTGATAACCATAGCGGGTCATCCATTATTTTCTGCGCACAAAGATGGAATACCCTACCCGGTAGTGCCATAACAGATCCCATCCCTCTCCCTGGTATCTCTTTTCTAAACAGGATGTTCAGTAATGTTTCCTGAGATGTGGCAACAGCTGCCTCCAGTAAAGTAGTGGCATTAGGTATCTGGGGGAAACATCGCCAATGCAAGAATGTCATTTGGGATGCGAAGAAATAGGATCTCATGTCCGGCATAGCCAACCCCCCCGAGTTATTGGTAGTTTCAGGATTGCTAGGGATAACCTGGGAGCCTTGGCTCCCCACAAGAAATCCACCACAATGGAGTCTATGCGTTTAAACAGTTTCACCGAGACATATACAGGCGAGTTAGATAGAACGTACAACAGCTTTGGAAGGACAATCATTTTAAATAGGTTTATACGACCCATCACTGTCAATGGCATATTCCTCCACCGCTGCACCTTCTCACGAAGAGCCTCCACTACCGGTCTCAAATTAAGGTCTAGATACTCCAAAATGGGAAGTTGAATCACAATTCCCAGATACTTAAAGGATTGGGACAGTTGAATGGGGGATTCCGCCGGGACCACCACTGTGTCATCTATAGCAAACAGGGATGATTTGCTCCAATTGATACGGAACCCAGAGTAATCTCCGAATTCCTGTATCAACCGGAAGGCCGTAGATAACGAAGCACCTGGATCTTGCAGATACAAAAGCATGTCATCCGCATAAAGGGAGACTCGTTCCTCAATCCCCCCCACCCGATGTCCATTCAGATGGGGAGTATCCCTTATCTTTGCCGCAAGTGGCTCTATGGCCAAAGCAAAAAGAAGGGGGGATAGCGGGCACCCCTGCCTGGTCCCCCGGAGGACAGAGAAGGGCTCAGATATAATTCCATTTACCCTCACCCTGATCAATGGGTCAGTGTATAACAGCTTCACCCAGGATATAAATATAGGCCCAAATCCCAATATCTCCAGGAGATCAAACAGATAGGCCCACTCGACCGAATCAAAGGCCTTCTTGGTGTCCAAAGAGGCCACCACTCTCTCCCCGGGATTATCATGGTCCGTCTGCAGGTTAATAAATAACCTTCTAACGTTCATTTGTGCGCAGCGCCCTTGTATAAAGCCTGTCTGATCCGGGTTAACTAGTTTTAAGATTACCGACTGCAGTCTCCCCGCCAATACTTTCGCTAGTATTTTGGTGTCGACATTCGTCAATGAAATGGGTCTATAGGATTCACATTCTTTAGGATCTTTTCCCCCTTTATGTATCAGGACCACCAAGGCCTCTCTCATAGAGGGGGGAAGTTTCCCCTCCCGCCGCGCAGTCAGGAACACTCGCAATAGTCGGGGCGCCAGTCCACTCCTAAAGGTATTATAGCATTCCGAGGGTATACCATCTAGGCCCGGAGATTTCCTAGGGGCAAAAGAAGCTATCGCCCCCGCAACCTCCTCCACAGTTATGTCAGCCTCCAACTCTGCACGGTCTAGATTTGTTAGCTTAGGAAGATCAATATCATTCAGATAATTTTCTAGAGTGTTACCTCCTGGTGGGATGCATGACTTGTAAAGTTCTTTGTAAAATTGAACAAAGACCTGTAGTATACCCTCGGAATCACTCACCTCTACTCCACCTTGACCATAAATACTCGTTATACATATGGGTGTGTATTCTGGTCGTGCCAAATATGCCAACAGTCTGCTATTCTTGTCCCCAAATTCAAAGATACGTCTACGTTGCGCCAGTCTGAGTTTGGTAGTCTGGTCAGTCAATATTTCCTTGTATGCCCGTTTCTTATCCTGGAGAGTATACAAACCCTCCCTAGTTGGTCGCCTAACGTATTCTGCCTCAGCTAGGGATACCTCTCGTTCCCTGTCCATTATTGAAGAGGCTAGTTGCTTCTTGAAGCCACCCACTTCCGCCAGGAACACCCCTCGTAGAGTAGCTTTGAATGCCTCCCACTTTATTAGATCTGAGCCTGCGTCCTTATTTTCCTTCCAGAACCGCTGAATGGTCTCATTACATTTAATTTTAACATATTCCTCCTGTAACCAACTAGCCTCCATCCTCCAGTGTCTGATAACCTGTCTCTGTCCCACTATAATATCCACCAGTATGGGTGAATGGTCCGAGTGCACTCTTGGTAAGTACCTCGCCCCAGCCACCAGTTGCAGTCCCTCAGGTTCAACCAACACAGTGTCTATCCTAGACAATGTTTTATGTGTCTCAGAGTAACAAGAATATTCCCTGATCTCTGGGTGTCTCGCCCGCCATGCATCACAGAAGCCATGGGCTGATATCCACTTCGCAAGCGGTGTTGGCGTTCTCGGCGGTGCATCCAACTTGTCCATTGTCGGATCCACCACCGCGTTCAAGTCTCCCAAAATGAAAATCCTCCCTTCTGCTATCTCAAAAGTCGCTTGAAGCATATCATCCAGATGAGACAAGGAGAAGGGAGGCGGGACATACAAGTTCACAAAGGTCATGAACCTGTTATGCACCTTTATCACTGTAATAACATATCTACCCTTTATATCCGTTTTAATTGCATGAATACATATGGGTAGGGATTTAGCTACTAGTGTGGACACTCCCCTAGCAAATGAAGAGTAACTTGCATGGTAAGCCCCAGCAATATGCGCCCTTTTTAAAGAGAGAGTCCTGGAGCCCTGCAGATGTGTCTCCTGTAACAATATTAAATGCGGTTTATATTTTTTTAGATAATCAAAGACCAGCGATCTTTTAAATTTGGAGTTAAGGCCTCTAAAGTTCCAGGAGATCACTCTAAGGTTCACAGCCATATTGGATAAAGCAAAAATCTCCCCCCCTCCCCCTCCTCCTCACTCCCAACGTTCAGGTAGGGCATCCTCCAGGGCTCCAGCACCCCCCCTCCCCATCCTGGTGAGCAGCAACATATAAGGCAGACAGCAGGTATCAAAAATGAGCTCGAGATCATGAGCATACATAAAGCATGGTGATAATTTTCTCTGATACTCCCCCCCCCCTGTACCCGCCCCCAACTTGCAAGGCACTTCATTCCCAAAACCTTTAACCCAAAAGAGGTTATAACGGATGTGTGATTAAAAAAAAAACACACAGGCTCCAGCACTGTGAGGAGTGAGTTCAATTGTGAGGGACAAAAAAAACCCACAGAAAAAAAAAACCTGCAACACAAAAATAAAAAATATATGTGTTCAGGGAGAAGAGGAAGACTTCTTGTTCCACTCCTCAGGTTTTAAGTGAAAATAGGAAAACAACAAAAAAAAAAACCCTTTGTTTCCGAAAGGAGAAAAAACCTGCAGATTCCTTCGGTGTTAAAAGTATAATTGAGCATTTGAAAGCAGCAAACATAGATCTTCTGTAGTCCTCCGGACTGCCAGGTGCATAAGGTCACATCTGAGGGCCCCCAGTCAGTGCCTCCATACACCTTATAAAGGGGGTTGTGGGGAAAAAAGGCGGTAAAAGAGCAGCTCAGCGTCCGCCATATTTCCTTCTCCTGGCATCCCTTATCTCCCAACATCTTCATCTGTATGTAGTAGTTTAAGGTGATCTTGGAGAGCCCCCTCTTCTCGGTCGTCCCCTCGCATCCAGCCAATCAGCAGCCTCCGTGGGGGTGGTAAAAAAATGTGTTTTACCATTATCCACAATGCGTAGTTTTGCTGGGTATAGCATACTGTACATCAGGTTCAGTTCTTTAAGCCATTTCTTTATCGGATAGAAAGAAGCCCTCTGTTTTTGCGTGGTGGCAGAGAAATCAGGATAGATAGATATCCGATAATTATGACACTTCAGCTCAGGGCCTGTCCTGGCTCCTTTTAGGATATTTTCTCTGTCCCTGAAGTGCAGAATCTTTGCTATCATGGGTCTGGGGATTGCTCCCTTTGGTGGTGGTTTACCTGGTACACGGTGCACCCTCTCTATAGCAAACATAGCAGTGAAAGTTCCAGGGGCCATATTCTCCTTCAGCCAGTCCTCCAAGAATTCCTCAGGATGACTACCTTCCACTCCTACAGGGATCCCCACCAGCCTTATGTTATTTCTTCTCATGCGGTCCTCCATGTTGGCCATTTTAAGAGTGTGCTCAGAGAGGGTCTTTTTAATGACTTGGTTATCAATGGTCATAGGTCTAACAGTGTCCTCCAGAGCAGCAATGCGATGATCAGTAGCCTGGGCTTTTTCTCTAAGCTTCTGCATATCATGTTTCATAAAGGAGAATTCCATTTGCAGTTCCCCAAAGTGTTCTAGCAGCTTAGCTTGACATCCCTGTATGGCAGCCATTATTTGCTTAAGGGTCGGTTCTCCCTCCTCCTCCAGGGCCCTGTCTGCATCATGTAGGAGCATCTCGTCCCTGTCCAGTGATCTCCCCCTGCGCATAGTACGGTCCCTCTGTGTTCTGGGACTCACCCGACCAGAGATAGCAGGCTGTGGTCTTTCTGTGTCCTCATGCTGCTGCTGGAGCGGCGGCCATTCCTCATCCTCCTCTCTGCCCGGCGCCGCGGCGCCATCTTGAGAGCCCCAGGCATACCGGGCCAGTCTCTCCCCCGGTGTTTTTGGCCACGGAGGCCCGTATTTCACCATCCCCTGAGGCTCTCCGGAGGGTCCGCCACTCATACCCCAGCAGTCCAGGGCAAAACGCCGACTTTTGCTCACAGGATTAGGTCAGGATGTGGAATCTGCAGGGAGAGCTCCTCTCAAGACGTCCTCACATGCTGCGCGCCGGCTCCGCCCCCAAGGGCGGCAAGTGGTTAAACAATTATTTAACCCTTCATGCCTTGCAGTCCAAAAAAAGGAGAAATAAATAAAATATATAAATAAAAACATCCAATTGTGGGAGAGTGAAGAGGCTGGAGCCATATACAATCAATTTGTTTTTGAGGGGGAAGGTCCATTTTAACCACTTGCCGACCGCTGCATGCCGATATACGTCGGTACAAAGGCAGCGGTGGGCAAATGAGTGTACCTGTACATCCCTTTTGAGAGGCGGGGATAGCAGGGGTGCGTGCCCTCCACGTACAGCGTGATCGTGCCCGCGAGACTGGCGGACATCACCCGGTGATCATGTCATGGAGCCTCAGAACGGGGAAACAAGGCATTTCCCCATTCTGGCTTGTGATATGACAGAGATCACTGCTCCCTGTCATCGGGAGCAGTGATCGCTGTCATGTGACTAGTAGCCCATCCCCCCACAGTTAGAATCACTCCCTAGGACACACTTAACCCCCTCATTGCCCCCAGTGGTTAACCCCTTCACTGCCAGTGTCATTTACACAGTAATCAGTGTATTTTTAGAGTACTGATCGCTGTATAAATGACAATGGCCCCAAAATAGTGTCAAAAGTGTCCGATGTGTCCGCCATAATGTCGCAGTCCCGAAAAAAATTGCAGATCGCCACCATTACTAATAAAAAAATGCCATAAAACTATCCCCTATTTTGTAGACGCTATAACTTTTGCGCAAACCAATCAATATACGCTTATTGCGATTTTTTTTTACCAAAAATATGTAGAAGAATACATATCGGCCTAAACTGCGGAAAAGAATAGTTTTTTTTTATATATTTTTGGGGGATATTTATTATAGCAAAAAGCAAAAAATATTGACGCTCTTTTTTTGTTTATAGCGCAAAAAATAAAAACCGCAGAGGTAATCAAATACCACCAAAAGAAAGCTCTATTTGTGGGAAAAAAAGTACGTAATTTTTGTCTTGGTGCAACGTCGCATAACCGTGCAATTGTCAGTAAAAGCGATGCAGTGCTGAATCGCAAAAAGTGCTCTGGTCAGAAAGGGGGTAAAATCTTCCTGGGCTGAAGCGGTTAAAGTGGTTGCAAACCTCATGAACATGAGGTTTACATGACATGACATGAAATATAAACAAAGCATAGCCTTCTATAGTGTGTACTTGTCTCAGTTCTGTCTGCTGCTTCATTCCTCTGCTATCAGCATGAATAGCATCAATTATGCTCCAACCAAATGGCAAAGGCATACAGGAAGCTGGAACCTTTCTTATACATTTCATGCAAAATAGGTTTGAATTACGGAAATCATATTTAAATAACAATTATTTGCAGTAAGGAACGCTAACATTTCTACCTTTATTAGCTATACCTCTGTACTTAAAAAACACACAATAAAAAATATATATCATGTAAAAAGAGGACATTTTACACAACAAAACCTACATAAACTCTTCAAAATACTAAAATAATATAAATGAACACAGCTAATATAGTGATGTAATATTATGGGGTGTCAAAAAATGATATTTCTTTATCATACAGTACAGGACACACAATTAAATAAATCAGGTACATTGGGTTATGATGTTGCCTGCAGAAGATTAGACACTGGTAAAACAAAGCTGTTAGGACAGTCCAATATAAATCCTCCCACACCCAGCATGCCTTAGTTTTTTTGCTACTGTCCTAGGAGAACAGTCATCCTCTCTACACTGAGAGAAGAAAAACCCTTAACAACATACATGTATTTTTTTATCAAGATTTATTTTTCATTTAGCAAGTGCTGAAGAGCTAGAAGGAACTCGTTTTGTCGCTTCCCAGATCTGTTGATCCTAAGGTCTGCTACAGAAGCCAAACATGGATGCTGCTGGGAACAGGAAGCAGTGCTTGACTGTAATGTGTCTTTGGACATTAGGCGCTTGCCTAAGTACATATAGTGCAAGGTGTTGAGTCAGCCAAAAAGTGTTTTTGCAGGTCCTGGGCTGCAGTGCACCCACCTGGTGGAACCCTCTCTTTGAAGAACCCTTAGGGGGTATACTGACCAGAAGGGCGAAAACTGGAGGTAGCAGTATGCTCCCTGGATCCTGTCTCTCTATCCCCTGATGTACCTTGGAGGGAGGAGGGCAAAGGACATTTGCTGGACCTTAGCTGTGGTGAGTTGGGCTTTTGCTCATGTTTTTTTTTTTTAACAAGGAACCTGATTGGTGCATATAGTTCAGTTGCCCTTTAAAAAGATAATTCACTGGCATCAGAACATAACACATTTGGTTGCACAACAGGTGATACGAAAGGAGTTTTTAAATTTGGTGCTTATGTGGCCTGCCTTCTGTGGCTGAGCAGGCTTGGTACACTTCTGCTCCTTTGCAAGGCCCTCTTTGGTGGGCGTACTGCACATGCACACACCATTTACTCTTAGCACGTGCAGACCTGGTTGCCTTCCCATCAAATCTCTTCCTGCTGCCTTACCAATAACCATGGGATTAACCCTTCCTTCTCCAGCAGCCGAATTGGGGAGTAACCTTGTGGACAGTGTCTGACTGTTCTAGTATTGCAGATCATAAGCACAAGGGCAGCGGATGTGGGGGCTTGGCCAGCTTGTGATCCACTAACGGTGCAGGGGGCCCCACAGTAACTGCTCTATAAGATTCCTGAAAAGGTCTGGCAAATTTTCTTTACTGCTTCAAGAGTTCATTTTACAAGCTTTACAATATCTAATATCTGCTAACACACAATTTTTTCATGTTTGACGGGGGCTATTACCCCCAGAGATGCGGGGCCTCCATGGGTGTGAAATTTTCGCCCTCATTAGCCAACCTTTACATGGGTTGGTGGGAGAGGTCCCGCATCTTTGGATATGACAGCCCTCGTCGTTTAGACACAGTGTTTTTCTGTCATTATATCGACGACCTTCTGTTTGTCACGTCTGATGAGAATGCCGATCTCAACACATGGCTCTCATAGTTTAATGATAACGTTTTAAAGTTGAAATTCACGGGGGACCTACAAGTAAACACCATATAATTCTTGGATGTCAGATTAACAGGGATAGATGGGTCAGTCAATGCTAGCTTACACAGAAACCCACTGCAGGTAACACATTATTGAGAGCGGACTCTGCACATCCAGGTCATACTATCAGAGGTGTGCCGTATGGGCAATTTCTCAAATTGAAACGTCTATGCAGTACACCTGAGAACTTTCAGATAGAAGCCAATAATATGGCCCAAAGGTTCAAAGACAGAGGGTATTCGGACACATTAGTGAGTAGAGCACTCGCTGCTGCTAGTGCCATTCCCAGACGTTCACTATTACAGGAGAACTGTGGTAAAAAGAAAAAATACAAATCAACATTGTCTTTTAATAATGTCCCGGTCTTTTCCACACCATATAGCTTAGAATTCACCAAGATAAAAGGCATAGTCACCAAATACCTCCCAATCTTGAACAACGATCCCGTTTACAACAAAATCCTCTCTGGAGGGATTAAATTGGTTTCCCGTAGAGCACCCACATTAGGTAGCTCTCTCTCACCCAATTTGTTCTCGACTGAACAGTCGGGATCAAACTGGCTACATTTTAAAGGAAATTTCAGATGTGGCAAAAAAGGATGTGACTATTGTAGTCACATTAAAAAAAGGCAAATGTGTTCAATCCTGTGTCAATGGCAAAACCTTTGACATTTCCTCTTTCATTAATTGTAATACCCAATTTTTGGTATATGTGAAATCTGTCAAATCCAATATGTAGGTCGTACTACACGCCGACTTAGAGATCGGCTGTATGATCACTTGTACGACATAGAGAAAAACAGATCGACTAACGTAGCCAAACATTGGAATTCTATACATCATAAAGTCGTTTCGAGCCTCTCCATTCAGGGTATCGAGAGGATTGTCACTCCCAAAAGGGGAGGTGACAGGTTCCAGATACTATCTAAACGTGAGGTATACTGGATATTTTCTTTGGACACAAGAATTCCGTCAGGCTTAAACTTTGAGTGGGATGTGTCCCATTACTACGACTAATTATTGCCTGACATTTCTTTTGTTTCTTTTGTTCCTTTGTCTTTTGTTCCTTTCTATCTATACCGTGCCCATCCTTCCACTGATTCCAGCTGTTCATGCCTGTTCGAATGGCGTATTGGATGAACTCATTATTTTTATTTATTCACATTCCATCCTGGTGTAAGGACAGAACATTTGCACATATATTTATTCACACCCACTCCCCGCTCTAAAAATTTAGGGGAAGCTATTGTTTCGTGTTAAGGGAGGAGGGATATCTATTGCATTCCTACGGGGTAGTCGGTCACCATCGGAATCACTTTGTGGTTTATATTTTAATTTTATTTTATTACACACCTGAGTGTGGCTTGTTCAGTTTGGTGTGCAATCGTTTGATCTGACATCGCAGTTTCTGTAGACATGGCCAAGTTCTCCCCCTCCTTTTTTCCTTACTTATTGGCATTATGGCACACGCTGCCAATCAGGTTGCCTTATAATTATTTCCATCCATTTACCTATGTATTTACATAAAGGTTTAACATATTTCAATAATAAAAATAAAATACTTATTTTTGGATGGTTTTCAGCCTTCAACATACAGCTCTTGAATTAGAACCTGTGAGAGTTCCATTTTTATGGGGTTTAATTGGGCTTGATTTTTTACTGTGCCCTCTAGATACCCCTTTTCTTTTTCCTCGTTTAGGACAGTTCCTCCTCACATATTTTCCTCTCTCTCCCTTCTTTGGTTTGTACTTATTGCATGCCCATGGGGCATGTAATACATTTTTAACAGATTATTCTATTTTTCTTGTTTGATTTGGATTTATCATTTTAAATAAGACATATGGATATGGTTAGTTGAGGACTATGGAATGTAACTGTCCAGTAAGCACAGTTTTGACCTTTGTGGAGAATGTTTTTATATGTCGATATGTTTAATTTTATCTCCACATATTGTTAGGTTATGATTGTTTTGCATTAAATGTACATATTTAATATCTTCTTTCCTTTAGATCATGGGTTATGTCTTGAGAATGACGGGGACTTGGGGATATTTTAAGATTAGCTTTATACTCCCTTGTGCAGGTATTCATGTATATTAATCTATGGCCATTGAGGTCTCGGCACCTGTTGCTTGGTTCTCCCCATTTCCCCTTAAAATAACAAAAAAATTAAAAGTATAAAAAATAATGTTGTTCTTAGTGGAATTATGAATTTTGCCCATATTTAGGGTTAGATGGGTGTTGTGAAACACGGCACAACTGTCAATGTTCATATGTTCGGAATCTTCTTACATCCTTTTACATAGTTTCACTGTTATCATTACGATTTTCTTACACCAGGTTTTATTGAACACAAGCAGTCCCTTCTGCACATCGGTCCAATCCAATCGAATTCAATTTAATTTAATTCAAATTATTTTATTCACTTGATGATTTTTATCGCATTCTTTTGCTTACACACCATACGATCAGGTTTCAGTCTTGTTTTGGGATCTATTACTCGGCTACATGTGTGGAGACCTCATACGGTCGGGTCTCAGCTGTTCAAGTTTTTTGGATAATTACATGGTCACATGGTTCATAACTTAGAGTATATATTTGATTCTCATTCCAATGATCGTCAGCTATGAGTAAGCACTTAGAAAAACAAAACAACAGGCGCCTCTTTGTAAGACTGTATAGATTTAATGACAAACTGCATTAAAACACTCACATATAGGAAACTGTTGTTAGGTGCAGGGGAATCCAGTAGAGCTACATGCGATCTCAGCAGTCTGGATAGGATGGAGCCTTGTCTCTCCCTATGCAGCCGGCGTCCTGGTCCACAGGTTACTTCCGGGATTCAGATCCATAGCGAGGCCTGGAACGCGGCCAGACAGTCAGAAGGAGGGCTGGAGTGCAGAGTACAATACGGTGGGTGTACTGCTGTAAAGCGACGCGTTTCTGGGCATGCGCAGTAAGCGCGCTCCTTTATCAAGCTATGGGTCATTGGCTGTATGTGGTCTATTTATATGCTGCAGTAGCACTGCCACCTAGTGGTGAAATTTTATATCACAGGCTGTGTGATCATAAGGGCAATATTCTATTGACAATTCATTATGACAATGGGATAATGTGTGCATACATACATATGCTTCACACCAACGTTTTCTTAAGGTGATAACATGATATAGGTAATTGGTACAATGATACAAATACAGAACATATACTGATTTAACATATAATATAGAGATAAAAACAATAAACTTTAATTATTATAAAAAATTGATAAAAACAAATAAAATAATGATTGGAAAAAAAGAGAGGAAGGGGTTTAGGATTTTTAAAGTGTATTGCATATGGTGGCATTATTTTATATCTACACATATATTATAATTTTCACCATAACAGATATGTAGAATTAGAGATAAATAATATATATATTTATATATACATATAAAATAAGGGGGAGTATAAAAGATATATATATATATATATATATATATATATATATATATATATATATATATATATAAAATATAATTAAATAATGATTCATAAATTGGAATATATTCATATGTATTGGTATTTATTGTTATAAAGGTATTATGAATGAGTTGATATTTTTTTTTTGTTTATTGGCATGGTTCCTAGCGTTTCTGAGGGGAAGGGGAATGGGAAAGAGTGAATAATGGAAGGGGGTGGGAGGAAAAATGGGGGGGAAGGGTTTTTTTGGGAAAGAAGAAAAGGAAAGGTAGAGGGGGGGAGGGTTTTTAGGTTCAATATGTTTTTATTATTTGTTTTCCACATTAAAAACAGAAAAGTACAAGAGCTAGATCAGGACCCAAACATAGGGTACACCGATCCACAAGATAAACGTGTAAACATTTATATAGTGCAAGTTTACATGCGTGAATGCGATTAGAAAAGATGTTAGTAACAAAAAAAGGTTCAGATACAATGCAGGTTTTTATCTTACTGTCTATACCTCTGGCCCGGAAGCCCCAATGGGATCCTGCTGCTCCAGAGGCGGGGGTGATAGATTTTCATATGTACCTTTAGAACCGGGGTTGATAGTACTTTCGAGTTTCTTGGCTGCCTAGATTATATATGCTGGCAGCTACAAATATATTTTGCACATAAAGTGATTTTCGAAAAAAGAAAAGATATAGGGATAGAGGAGTTAAAAGAATAATCGACAGAAGAAAAGGGATGATGAGAAAAGGGGGAACCCCGAGAAGGGGAGTGAGTAGGGGGGGGGGTTGAGGCAGCGGACCACACCTACCTGTTTGTGTAATAATGACACAAAGGTTAAGAGGGGAATTAGGAGAACTCCGTTTTTTAAGTTGTATTTAGTGGTGAAAGTCTATTCCTTAATTTGTCTGAAGTAGAGTAATGCCTCCAGATACTCCAGATGAACGAAAACTTTGCTTCTTTTTCTATGGATTTAGCCTGCATCTCCTCCATGAGCATAATATCATTTATTTCAGCCACCCATTCGATGAGGGATGGAGGAGAGGCAGTTTTCCAATGTCTAGGAATTAGTTGTCTCGCCGCGCTCAGAAAAAATTTGAGCAGGCTGTGTTTTTGGGATTTGAGGGTCCCGGGAAGAACGGAGAGAAGTGCTATGATGGGGGAAGGTGTGAGAGATTTGTCGTAGATCTCATTATAAATTTGAAAAATTTGTGTCCAAAAAGGCCGAATCACATCACATTCCCACCAGATATGTTTATACGAGCCTGTTGCGGAGTTACATCTCCAGCAGACGTCGGATGCAGATGGGAACATAGTCCTGAGAGTAGTTGGGACCCGGTACCACCTTGATATTAATTTATAGTTTTTTTCCTGGGTGTAACTCGAGATAGATGATTTATGGGTAAAAAGAAAAGCTTTACCCCATTCCGCCTCTGTTATGTCTTTTCCCAGCTCCTCCGACCATGCAGTGGTGTATTTAGGAAGTTGTTATGAGTGTAATCTATTGACATCCTATACACTATTGATAGAGTGTGGCGAGGCGTCTCTGTGTAAGTGGTTAGTTGTTCGAATCCAGTCAGAGGCCTGTGTATGAGAGTGGAGGCATGAAGTTTCTTGGAGTAGGAGGTTAAGTGTAAACGAGTAAGCCATGTCACCTTAGAGGCAGCTGTACTATGGGGAGTCACGAAGGTACCTGTCTCCGAATCTACAAATTGTTGTGCTGTAGGCCAGGGATCTCTCAAGTAACCTCCCAGATTGTGTACAAGGCTACCTTCTGGGAGAGCTGGATTATCAAATAAGGGAGTGAGGGGACTCGGCTCAGTAGACAGTGAGTATGTCTCTCTTTTCCGGTACCATACCGCCAAGGCGTCTCTGGTGAGGGGGGATAGGCTTGTGATGGATTTATAAGTTTTGTCAGATCCCCAGAGAAGTGCCCTGAGGTCGTCCGATGACATATCCTGTTCTATCAAAGTTGATGCTTTGATCAGAGGACGAGGGAACCACTCCAGAACTCGTGAGATTACAGCTGAGCTATGGTATATCTCAAAGTCGGGTAGACCAACTCCTCCTTTATGAATAGGGGCACATAGAAGATTGTGTTTCAGTCTGGGGTGGTTCTCCCCCCATACAAAGCGAATTGCCATAGTGCGGAGGGCACGAAAAAAAGCTGATGGGAGAGCAATTGGAAGAGCTTGAAATAAATATAGTAATTTTGGAAGTATGTCCATTTTCAGTGTACTCATACGTCCGAACCATGACATCGATAAATCTTTGCGTTCCTCAGAGAGGCGTCGCAGTTTAGTTAAAAGAGGGCTGAAGTTTAGGGCGTAGATGTCTGATGTAGATCTAGGGATAGCAGTACCTAGATATGAAATGGAGCGCGTCTGCCATTGGAATGGAAAGTTGGCTTTAAGAGATATCAAAGTATTTTGAGTTAGTGAAAGGTTCAGTGCTTCTGTTTTGGAGACATTTAATTTGTAGTTGCTAAAGTGGCCGAACCTATTGATTTCAGCTAGTAATGAGGGGAGGCTAATATGGGGTTGGGTCACATAAAGAAGTAGGTCATCTGCATATAAAGAAAGTTTACAGTGGAAAGAGGGGGTCTGGATGCCATGTATATTTGGATTTAGCTGAATGGCTTGAGCTAGATCTTCAATCACTAAGGCAAACAATAAAGGGGAAAGTGGATAGCCCTGCCTTGTACCGTTGGCAATTGAAAACTTGTCTGATTGTGTACCGTTCGTCAAGACAGTTGCTGTTGGTTTTGAGTAAAGAGACATGATATGTGTTAACATTCTAGGGCCTAATCCTATCTGGGAAAGGGTGGATTGAAGAAAGGACCAGTTTACCCTATCAAAAGCTTTCTCTGCGTCGCAAGTAAGAAGACAAGTTGGAGTGTGGGTGCGATGAGCATATGCTATTAGATGGATGGTTTTGGTGGTGTTGTCCCTAGCTTCACGGCCAGGGACAAAACCCACTTGATCTCTATGTATAATGTTGGGTAGTAATGGTGATATTCGGTTGGCAAGAATCTTGGCGAAAAGCTTCAAGTCAATGTTTAATAGGGATATTGGTCTGTAATTAGAACATGCGGAGGGTTCTTTGTCCGGTTTCGGGATTACTACAATTTGGGCTTGGAGAAGGGTTACAGAGGGGGATACATTACCATCTATCGCTGAGAACGCTTTTGCTAAGAGGGGTGATAATAACAGTGGGAATGTCTTATAAAAACGCGGGGAGAACCCATCTGGGCCAGGGCTTTTGCCAGGTTTGAGATTTTTTATGGCCTGTATAAAATCTGTATCAGAAAGAGCAGATTCCATTTCTTCCAAGTCGGAAGAAGGGATGGTGGGGAGGGCTGTTTCTAGGATGTACGAGGGTAAGTCCTGTGGGGGCGCACCTCCATGAGGTTTAAAGGTCGGTGTCTGTGGGGGAAGATTGTAAAGAGAGGCATAGTATAGGCGGAGTTCCTCCGCTATCGCTGAATTATTCAGTAATTTCCCTTTGGTAGGTGAATTAATAAAGGGAATAGGTTTCCGGAGTTGACGAGGGTGCAATGTGTTTGCTAGGTGCCTACCGCATTTATTAGCTTGGGAGTAATAAACAAAGCGTCCCTTATTTTTTGCTGTCAGGGAGCGTTCTGCAAAAATTCGCAGGAGGTCTCTCTTGGCATTAGTCAGGTCCAAATGAGTAGCCATGTCAGGATTTCGTTTATGTGAATCTTCCAACGCATTGATGGAAGCGAGGAGGCATGCAATGTCTACCGTACGTTCACGTTTTAGTCTGGAACTGTGTTGGATAAATTTGCCCCTGAGGACGCACTTAAGTGCTTCCCATTGTATAAGTGGGTTGGTATCGTCATGTGCGTGGTCTGTGACAACGTTTTTAATGGTCTGAATGATGTCCTGTACGCACACTGAGTCAAATAATAGGTTATCGTTAAGTCTCCAGGAGGTTCTGGCTTTACCAGACGGAATCCTCCCTAAGCTCAGGTGAATAGGGGCATGGTCAGACCAAAGAGTAAGGCCTATAGAAGTTTCTGGTTTATAATCCAGTAATGTTTGTGAGATAAAAATATAGTCCAACCTACTGTAAGAGGTGTGTGCTGGGGAATAGTATGTATAGTCCCTGGCAGAGGGGTGAAGGACCCTCCACACGTCCACCAAGGAGAGCTCTGCAAGGATTGTTCGGATTTTGGTCAGAGAGGCTGGGGAAACAGAGGACTTACCAATTGAAGTATCAAGACGGGGTATCAAGGCAATATTAAGGTCTCCTCCCAGGATCATGTTGATCGTGCTGAAACGTTTTAGCCGTGATGTAACCGAGGAGAGAAATTGCAATTGGTCCTGATTGGGAGAATATATGTTAATAACTGTGTATATCACATTCAAATATGATAATTTGAGAAAAACATATCTCCCATGTGGGTCTATATAGGAGTCTATCACATCTGGTGTGAACGTGGCATGGAATGCAATAGAAACCCCCTTGGACTTAGCTTTTGGGTTAGTTCTGTGGAACCAGGTGGGATATTGCCTATGTAAGAATTTCGGGGTTGTGTCAGACCTAAAATGGGTCTCTTGGAGAAGTAGAATTTGCGTACGCAGTTTATGAAAGTGGTACAAAATTTGACGTCTCTTCTCCGGGGTATTGAGGTATTTAGGGTAGTGCTGCCATAAAAGGGTCATTTTAATTGAAGTATCAGGATGGAAAGGAGTGAGGTCCGCTGCCCCAGAACATGGGAGAGAGGGAGGGGGAAGAGGAGGGGAGGTCGCCATCCAGTGGCGAACTTAGGGAGCAGAAAAGGGAAGAGAAAAAAGAAAGAGAGAAAAAGAAAAAGGGGTTAGAGGAGACGGAAGTGAGAAGAGAAAAAAAGGAATGAGAAGAAGAAGGCCAATAAGGCCTACCTAACTATAGTGTTGTAACCAACAAGTCAGCAAAGCCCGTTAGGGGTGCTGATAAAACATGTCAGCGCACAGAGGAGCCCGCACACACCGGGCAACAAAAAAAAACAATTTTTAATTTAACTTAGTAGCTCAGGGTCCCCCACTGCTACACATATTCTATGTAACTCGCTTCTCGTGGGCCATCCCCGGGGGGGGACCCCGGGGAAGTCCCTTGTCTAATGACCGCAGTGAGGGTCTATTGCTTAACTGTAGACAGGTCAAGTATATCCAACTATTAATAAAAGGAGGGGGAGAGGGGAGGGGGGAGGGGAAGGGAAGTTAGTGCCGACAGGCATAACCATTATGCAGAAACCTAACACATTACTATAGTGCAAATTAGAGTGGTATAAGACCTGTCAGTGCAATCAATAGTGCAAAAATAATATATCAATTTAAAGTCCCAACATAACTAGGAACCGGGACGATATCACTGGTTGGAGACCTGTGGAAAAAAAAGTGGTTAATCAAGAAGTGGAGAGAAGGGATTCAGCCAGCAGTCATCTTGGAAGCTTCAGCTTTTGAACGTTTGTTCTTCTTGGATTGTTTCTGCCAGCCTTTATTGGTTTGGAATCCAGGAGTTGCTGGGTGAAGTGGCCAGTCTGGTAACGGGATCTGAGGTAGCTCAAATGTTCCAAGGAACTTTGGTAAATCTCCCAGTGTGCGAAATATTGCTGATTTCCCATCATGGGATGCAGACAGGTTAAACGGGAAGCCCCAGCGATATTTAATGTGTTTTGCCTGAAGAGCTCCAGTAAGGGGCTTCAGAGCTCGGCACATATCCAGGGTCAGCTTAGATATATCTGGAAGCAAAGTTACTTGAGTGTCATTAAAAAAAATGGATTCTTGGGTACGTGCAGCTTGCATAATGGCGTCTTTGACCGCGTAGAAATGTACTCTACAGATAACGTCTCTGGGGTGTTCCAGATTAGGATTTTTAGGGCCCAGAGCTCTGTGCACCCGATCCAGTTCCAGGGGGGCATCCTTGTCTTTTTGCAGCAGCTCATTGAAAATGGTTATAATCGCAGGGGCCAGGTCTTTGGTTTCCACGGATTCAGGAAGGCCGCGAATGCGTATGTTGTTACGTCTGGCTCTATTTTCTTGGTCAGCTTGGTGATATATTAATTGTTGTATTTGCAGGGTGTGCTCATGCAGAATGGATTCGTGGGTTTGCAGGGTGGAAACAGTCTCTTCTACACTGTGCTCAACTTCTTCCAGCCTGTTAGTGACATCTCTGCGCAGCTCTGCTATTTCCTGCTTATATGAGCGTTCCATTCTCTGTACACAAGCTTCAAAATCATGTTTGTTAGGGAGGGCCTTGATGTAGGCCTCCATGTCCCAGCTAGTGAATGATCTGTGGGAATCTGGGGAGTGACAAGGCGATCGGACTGACTCATTCTCTGAGTCTGCAGGGGATCTGGCATGCTGTCTGTTTCTGGTGTGAGGTGTGGAGCGCTGTGAAGCAGCTCCCTGTAAGCCTGTGTGTGAGCTCGAGGAGCGGGTCGGCGCCATCTTGGATGAGGGGGGGGCGCGCTGTTTAGAGCCCAGTCGGGTGAAGAATCTGTCTATATCCCCCTCTTTTTGTGGATCAGGGGTGTGTTGGGTGTCTCCCCCACCTCTCTTCCCCATTACCGACCTGTCGGCTAAAGATGTAAAGCGGTACGAGCTTCGGAACGTCCGGTGTGTGCGGGAGCTCCAGCAGGGCACGTCTGCTCACTCCATGCGCTAGGCCACGCCCCCGGGGAGGGTTTTTAGAAGAAGAAAGAAGAAGGGGGATGGAGACATGTAACATCACCTAGAGCAAAACAAAACACAATTGGGAAATATGTTCAATAATTTAGAATCAACATCTTATAGAATTGTAGAAATTTCTAGCTCCTCATTAATTCCACCAGGATTTAAAGTATCTAAGGAATAAATCTAATAGGTCTCTCCTTCACATAATTTTTGGAATCTTTCTGCCTGACAGAGATTTTTTGGCATTTGCTCTAGGATCCAAACTTCGAGGCCTTCTGTAGATTTATTGTGGTATTCTGCAAAGTGATGTGGAACGCTATGCCTTTCCTTGCCTCCCTCTATTTTTTTACGATGTTCACCGAATCTTTCTCTCAATGGGCGTATAGTACATCCTACGTACATTAAATTGCAAGGACAGATCAGGCCATAAACTACGAAGTCAGCTACAATTATAAAAGTCTCCTAGAACATATGTTTTTCCTTTTGTTGAGAATTGCTTCTTGCCATGTTTGACATAACTGCAAGTTTTGCACTATGGCTTTTTGCACTGGAACGTGCCTCTTAAAGGAATCAAGCAGACATGTGCCTGTGTGATACTCTTTTGTGACTTTAATTTGCTGAACGCAATTTTATTTTTTATGTTAGGGGCTTTCCTATAGGTGATTCCAGGGCGATCAGGTAAAAAGGGTCTAAGGTGTGGGTCTTCAAGAAGAATTGGCCAGTGCTTTTTGAAGATTGTCTCCATTTTAGAAAAGTCAGTGTGGAATGTCGTAAGAAAACGGCCTGATTGATGAAAACTTTTTTTGTGTATGACTGGGGGAGTGTGTTGTAGATAATGTTTTTGGGCCTGATCTACCAATGATGCAGGATAGCCTTTTTCCTTGAGTTTGTTTCTTAGAAGGCAACTTTGCTCAATGTATTCTGATGTTTCAGTACAATTTCTGCGCAATCGGCAAAATTGCCCTTTTGGTATGTTATCTTTCCATTTTCGGTAATGACAGCTCTTATAGTGCAGCAGTGAATTTCCTGCTGTCAGCTTGAAATAATTCTTAGCATGTATTTTGTTGTGAACTTTGTAGAAAAATAGAGGGAGACAAGGATAAGCATAGCGTTCCACCTCACTTTGCAGAATACCACAATAAATCCACAGAAGGCCTCAAAGTTTGGATCCTAGAGCAAATGCCAAAAAATCTCTCTCAGGCAGAAAGATTCCAAAAATTACCATATATACTCGAGTATAAGTCGAGTTTTTCAGCCCATTTTTTTGGCAGAAAAAAGCCGCCTCGAGTCAGTGTACAAAAATGCCTGAAATGAGGAGTAAAAGGGGCGGGACCGTGCCTCTGGGTGACGCTCGTGAATGGCCCGGCGCCCCTGTGAGTTTCCCCTCCCTCTGATGCTGTCAGATCGATTGCAAATGTGTGTGTCATCATAACGATGTCCCACCTCCTCTTCTGTGTTACCATATGTTTCCCCTCCCTCCCATGCTGTATCAGATCGCCATCCACATAGCAATGTCCCGCCTCCTGTTATGACAGACGGCACAGTGATCCAATGCTAGGAATCAATGTGCCGTGTGTCATAGGAGGCGGGACATCGCTACCGCGGCTGCACGGTGATCTGACACAGCTGGACATCGATCTCACATGTGGTGAGTGAACCAGTACTGTTCTGCTCCACTCCACATATATGTATGACATTTACAGACATTTACAGAAACAAAATGTTGAGTATGTTTTACCAGATAATGTGTGTATTGGGACCAGAGCTATGGTGGTACAGGTTCCTGGACACTGGACACTGGAAGGCTGTATATAATGGACACTGGCAGGTTGTATATAATGGACACTGGCAGGCTGTATATAATGGGCACTGGCAGGCTGTATATAATGGACACTGGCAGACTGTATATAATGGACACTGGCAGGCTGTATATAATGGACACTGGCAGGCTGTAAAAACGCAGGTCATACGAAGCTGGTTTCAAACGTAAGGTTGTGTCAAGAGCAGAAGAAAGCAATAACAGTATTGCAAGTAGAGAATTTTGTGTCGATGAAAAACAAGTGAGGGACTGGCGGAAAATGAAAGCTGACTTGGAAAAGATTCCAAAGGAAAAAAAGCTTGACGTGGTTTAACAACTTCATATGGGGCTCTGGAGACTTAATTGCATAAATGGGTTATGGAGTGTTGTCAAAATGGTTACTGCGTAACACGCATGGGAATTTGCTTACGTGCCCTTCAAATGGCTAAAGATGACAAATTAAAAGCACCAGGCATTGAAAATTTTGTTGCGTCAGCAGGATGGTGTACCCGCTTCATGAATAGGTTTGACCTATGTTTGCGGCAAAGAACAAAGATTTCACAGAAGTTGCCAAAAGACCTTGATGAAAAAGTGATGTCATTCCATTCATTCATCATAAAACAAAGGATCCTTAACTATGACCTGGGAGATATTGGAAATATGGATGAAACACCTATGACCTTTGATCTTCCAAGCAACAGAACTGTGGCAAGTTTGGGAGCTAAAACTATTTTTCTCAGAACCACAGGAACTGAAAAAAAACATTTCACACTCGTTCTGTCATGTTTGGCTAATGGAATTAAGCTGCGGCCTGTCATTATTTTTAAAAGAAAGATCTTGCCTAAAAAGGTCAAATTCCCACCACGAATTACAGTGCGCGCACATATTAAAGGCTGGATGGATGAAGACAGAACAAAAAAATAGCTGGAAGGAATTTGGAACGGACAACCAGGAGCAGCCTTAAAAGAAAAAAACATCATTGCTAGTTTGGGATATGTTCAGAGCCCACACATCTGATGACATAAAAAAATTGGCAAAATCTTCTCAGGTTATTTTGGCTGTTATTCCAGGTGGGCTTACATCTGTATTGCAGCCCCTAGATGTGTGTTTAAATAAACCTTTCAAAGACCGTGTGCGAAAGATGTGGCATGAATGGATGTCATCTGGTCAAGCCCGACTGACAAAAGGTGGAAATCTGATAAAGCCTGACATAGAATTGATAGCAATGTGGGTTTGTGATGCATGGGAAGAGATTCCGGAGGACATGGTGCAACGCGCCTTCAAGAAATGTGGCATTAGTAATGCTATGGATGGCAGTGAAGACAGCGCTTTGTTTGAGAATGGCAGCAGTGACGGTGATGACTGCGAACTCAGTGATGATGACAATGTCTATGCTGATAACCTCACACCAGCTAATGCTGAAGCTCTGTTTGGACATACAGATGATGAGGAGGAATCCAGTTTTGAAGGATTTTAACTCTTGTGTTTTAGCTTGGTTGCTGATTGAGCTAAGGTTTTTGCACTTTTAAAGTTATTGTTGATACCATATAGTTTTTCTTGACCCTCTTTTCCACTTACAGAGCTAGTTTACTGTTTTTCTTTGAAATAAATATTCAAAAACATTATTGGTATCTATTTTTATTTTTGAAATTTACCGGTAGCTGCTGCATTTCCCACCCTAGGCTTATACTCGAGTCAATACGTTTTTCCAGTTTTTGTGGTAAAATTAGGTGCCTCGGCTTATATTCGGGTCGACCTATACTCGAGCATATGCGGTATGTGAACGAGAGACCTATTGGATTTATACCTTAGATACTTTAAATCCTGGTGGAATTAATGAGGAGCTAGAAATTTCTACAATTCTGTAAGATGTTGATTCTAAATTATTGAATATATTTCCCAATTTTGTTTTGTTTCGCTCTAGGTGATGTTACATGTTGCTCCTCTTTTTCTTTAAAAAAAAAAGCAATATATTCTTGTTTAAGAACTCTTGGTGTGGGTGGCCCTTCGGCAGCGTGTAAGTAATCATACCTATCCTCCATCCCCCTTCTTCTTTCTTCTTCTAAAAACCTCCCCCCCCTCTCTTGGCTAGAAATTCTTAGAAAAAATACAAAAAAGCAAGAAGGTGACCTGATTTATAGTAAATTAGGGAAATTCTGCTGGGATATCAAAGATTATTCTAACAATAAAGTATTCACATGGATGAAAAAATCTTCATTAATCTCACCACCCATTGAGGATCAGTCACCAATGGAACAACAATACCCATCAGTCACTCATATTACTCACCATTCCTATCCCCCTTATCCCCCTCCTCTAATACCTCTAAAACAGAATTCTAAAAATGCACTGCGACCCCCTTCTTCCACAGGCTGCATTGCACAACAACAAAAAGACATAAATAAACCACCTGTCAAACCAGGGGTCAGGAACCTTTTTGGCTGAGAGAGCCATGAACGCCACATATTTTAAAATGTAATTTCGTGAGAGCCATACAATATGTTTAAAACTAAATACAAGTAAATGTGTGCATTTTATGTAAGACCAACACTTTTAAAGTACAGTAAGTCTCTGAATTCTTTTTAATAGCGTTGTTATGCTGTTGCTAACCAATGATGAATAAAGTACTTCTTACCAATAATGCGACTTTTAGTGCTGCATGATTTTGCTGATGGCTTTGTAGTCTGGCTAATATGTGGTGAGGACATCTCCCCACTGTAATATCCACATCTCCCCCACTGTAATATCCATATATCACCCACTGTAATATCCACATCTCCCCCATATCTCCCCCCTGTTGAGGCAGGTGATGATGACGTCAGCGTGCCACTCACCTAGGCCGCCGTGTGTACCAAGATGGCCGCCGCTCCAGAGCTAGGCCGAAGCCGCAGCCTATCCTATGGGCTCAATCTGCAGATCGGCACACCACGCGATCCGCGGATTGAGAGGCGAGAGCCAGTTGCAGCCATCAAAAGAGCCACATCTGGCTCGCGAGCCATAGGTTCCCGACCCCTGTGTCAAACCATCATTATTGGATAATCTAAATCATTTTTATAATTGTTCACGTTCTGGGACTAGTACCCAGACTCATATTCATAGACCACCACAAGACGTTAGCGACTGTATGGAGGTAGCAGAGGCTCATGACTCTTCCACACAAAATGGATTGCAAAACAAAGACATCACCATAGACATCATTGAAACTGTAGAACCAACAGATCCACCACAATCAGTTTGCCTTGTAGCCCCAATGAAAAGTTCCACTATATTGGATATTTCCTCCACTAAAAATATCCATCCATCCACCTCAAATCTATGCAAGGTAGGGGAGAATGTACCCCTTACGTTTGGATCCAACAGTACCCTAGACAATTCTTTTTTTTTGTCACACCCCTCTTCAGCCACTCAAACAAAAAGAAAGTTCACCGGAGAGGCTGCAGAGGGGGAAGAGGCATAAATAGATGCCAATCCGCGGAAAAACCACAAACGGTAAAAATCTATAATTTGTCCAAATACACCCTATCCCCCACAGAAACCTCCTTGTTAAATCATGGCTTAAACTTCGCACCATCCAACAAACACGATCCGTTCATATTGTTCAAGGACTTTAACAGATATGTTAGAAACCTTACAGTAAAAAGATTCTTTCAAATCAAAAATACCAAAAGTATTCCCAATACAGATATTTCTAGCATAGTCGTCACACCTGACTCCCCCACAAATAAACATGAATTTGACTTTGGTGCAGATGTGATTGAGATGCTTGATGCTATCATGATGTCTCATACACAGGATTAGATCTCTTCACACAACATTTACACACTTCACCACCCATTATACACTCTGGATTAAAACCCAAATCAGTTTTTTACCCCTACCAGTCTAAAGGGCCAAACCTTACTACATTCTACAATATGGTATTTTCTGATCTTAAAAAGATGTGTACTTGCGAATCATCACATACCAAAAATCTTGGGCGTTTTGCTCCCAAAGAAGCGACAGCTCTACAAACTGTAACCAAAAATAACAATTTGATCATTAAAACTGACGATAAAGGCGGTGGGATCGTCATTCAAAATAGATGTGATTATGTCAAGGAAGCGGTTCGCTTGCTTGCGGATAGTTCTGCCTATCACAAACTAAGCTCCGATCCACTACCAGAATTTCAAAAGGAAATCAATCAACTTATTGACACCGCCATTCAACAAAACATTATCATTAAAAATGAAGCCTCTTTTCTACGGAGAGACTACCGAACTCCATATTTTTATCATATTCCAAAAATTCACAAGAACCAGACAAACCCTCCAGGGAGACCCATCATTGCCACTATGGACAGTATTACCTCTGGACCATCCAAATACATAGATCATCACTTGCAACCGTTGACACAAGGATTATGGTCGTACATCCGCGACGGAACCCACCTGTTGGATTTGTTGAAATCATACGGGTGGGAAGATGGATAAACTTGGATATCTTTAGATGTCAACTCTCTATATACATCTATCCCCCATACCTTCGGACTAATAGCAGTAAATCACTTTTTGTCCAAAAATCCATATATGAGTAATAGACAAGCTGCCTTTATCCTGGACTGTGCAAGGTACTGTTTAACACACAACTACTTTACTTTTGATGACCAGTACTACTTGCAAGTCCAAGGAACAGCGATGGGCGCCAATTTCGCACCCTCCTATGCTAATTTAGCTATGGGACTGTGGGAACATAGACACATTTGGCAAAACAACCCCTACCTCAAACACCTTATTTTTTATAGACGATATATGGATGACATCATCGTCATCTGGGATGGTGCTGGTGATGTCATCGATGATTTTGTTTCCTATTGCAATGACAATCCATATGGCCTTAGTTTCACCAGTGTTACGGATCGAGATAAACTGGCATTCCTAGATCTTGGTCTTTATCACAAAAACAACAAAATACATGCTAAGAATTATTTCAAGCCGACAGCAGGAAATTCACTGCTGCACTATAAGAGCTGTCATTACCGAAAATGGAAAGATAACATACCAAAAGGGCAATTTTGCCGATTGCGCAGAAATTGTACTGAAACATCAGAATACATTGAGCAAAGTTGCCTTCTAAGAAACAAACTCAAGGAAAAAGGCTATCCTGCATCATTGGTAGATCAGGCCCAAAAAACATTATCTACAACACACTCCCCCAGTCATGCACAAAAAAAGTTTTGATCAATCAGGCCGTTTTATTACGACATTCCACACGGACTTTTCTAAAATGGAGACAATCTTCAAAAAACACTGGCCAATTCTTCTTGAAGACCCACACCTTAGATCCGTTTTACCTGATCACCCTAGAATCACCTATAGGAAAGCCCCTAACATAAAAAATTAAATTGCGTCCAGCAAATTAAAGTCACAAAAGAGTATCACACAGGCACATGTCTGCTTGATTCCTTTAAGAGGCACGTTCCAGTGCAAAAAGCCATTGTGCAAAACTTGCAGTTATGTCAAACATGGCAAGAAGCAATTCTCAACAAAAGGAAAAACATATGTTCTAGGAGACTTTTATAATTGTAGCTCTGACTTCGTAGTCTATGGCCTGATCTGTCCTTGCAATTTAATGTACGTAGTAGGGTTGTCCTGATACTAGTATCGGTATCGGCACCGATATCGAGCATTTGCCCAAGTACTTGTACTCGGGCAAATGCTCCCGATGCTTCCCCCGATACCTGGAAGTCAGCTGTGATCGGCGCGTGGGGGAGTTACAAGATTCTCCCCCAGGCGGCTTTCAGCAGCTTTAGTGACATACAGCGGTGATCGGTCACCGCTGACTGTCACTGCATCCTCCTCCATGCCCCCTCCTTTCCTCTGTCCGCCTCCACTGTCCCCCTCCATTCCTCTCTCCTTCCCTGTGTCTCTCCGCTGTCCCCTCCATTCTGCTGTGTCTCTCCGCTGTCCCCCTCCGTTCCTCTCTCCTTTTCTGTCCCCCTCCGCTGTCCCCCTCCGTTCCTCTCTCCTTCCCTGTGTCTCTCCGCTGTCCCCTCCGTTCCACTCTCCTTCTTTGTCCCCTCCATTCTGCTGTCTCTCTCCGCTGTGTGAATGGACAGAGTCAGCTGACTCTGTCCATTCACATAACTGAAACATTGTAATCTCCTGTGATTACGATGTGTCAGTTTATGAATGGAGAGGAGCCGCTGTCTTCTCTCCATTCATTCTCAGTGCAGCTGAGGCTGCAGAGAAAGGGACTGGGGAATCTCTATCCTCGGCCTCTTTCTCTGTCTCAAGGGGGAGATATCAGAGGTCTGTTAAGACCCCTGATATCTCACCAAAGCCCCCCAACAGGGCTGATTAAAAAAAAAAACAAAACAAAAAAAAAACATATAAAGAATAAAAAAAATATTATTGTAAAAAATAAAAATTGTAAAAAAAAAAAAAAAAAACACACACATACACCGTTCACCCCCCCCCCCCCAAAAAAAAAAGAAAACACTGTTAAAAAAAAAAAAAAAAAAAAAACCACTGTCACGTGACATTAAAAAAAAGTATCGGTAATCGGTATCGGCGAGTACTTGAAAAAAAGTATCGGTACTTGTACTCGGTCCTAAAAAAGTGGTATCGGGACAACCCTAGTATGTAGGATGTACTATACGCCCATTGAGAGAAAGATTCGGCGAACATCGTAGAAAAATAGAGGGAGGCAAGGAAAGGCATAGCGTTCCACATCACTTTGCAGAATACCACAATAAATCCACAGAAGGCCTCGAAGTTTGGATCCTAGAGCAAATGCCAAAAAATCTCTCTCAGGCAGAAAGATTCCAAAACTTATGTGAATGAGAGGCCTTTTGGATTTATTCCTTAGATACTTTAAATCCTGGTGGAATTAATGAGGAGCTAGAAATTTCTACAATTCTGTAAGATGTTGATTCTAAATTATTGAACATATTTCCCAATTTTGTTTTGTTTCGCTCTAGGTGATGTTGCATGTTGCTCCTCTTTTTCTTTTAAAAAAAAAGCAATATATTCTTGTTTAAGAACTCTTGGGGTGGGTGGCCCTCTGGCAGCTCGTAAGTAATCATACCTATCCTCCATTCCCCTTCTTCTTTCTTCTTCTAAAAATCCTTTCCCCCCTCCCTCTTCCTTTCCTTTTCTTCTTTCCTACCCCCCCCCCCATTCCCCCCCCCCACCCACTTCCATTATTCACTCTTTCCCATTTCCCTTCTCCTCATAAATTCTAGGAATGATGCCAATAAAACATTAATTATCAACTTATTCATAATACCTTTATAACAATAAATACCAATACATCTGAATATATTCTGATTTATTAATCATTATTATATATAAATCTTTTATACTCCCCCTTATTTTATATATATATATATATATATATATATATATATATATATATATATATATATATAATATCTCTCTAATTCTACATATCTGTTATGGTGAAAATTATAATATATGTATAGATATAAAATAATGCCACCATATATAATACAATTTAAAAATCCTAAACCCCTTCCTCTCTTTTTATCCAATCATTATTTTATGTGTTTTTATCAATTTTTTTTAATAATTAAAGTTTATTGTATTTATCTCTATATTATATGTTAAATCAGTATATATTTTGTATTTGTATCATTGTACCAATTACCTATATCATGTTATCACCTGAAGAAAACGTTGGTGTGAAGCATATGTATGTATGCACACATTATCCCATTGTCATAATGATTTGTCAATAAAATACCGCCCCTGTGATCACACAGCCTGTGATATAAACTTTCACCACTAGGTGGCAGTGCTTTTGAAGCATACAAATAGACCACTTACAGCCAATGACCTATAGCTTGATAAAGGAGCGCGCTTACTGCGCGTGCTCGGAAAGGCGTTGCTTTACGGCAGTACAGCCACCACATTGTACTCTGCACTCCAGCCCTCCTTCTGACTGTCCGGCCGCGTTCCAGGCCTCGCTATGGATCTGAATCCCGGAAGTAACCTGTGGACCAGGTTGCCGGCTGCATAGGGAGACACAAGGCTCCATCCTATCCGGACTGCTGAGATCGCATGTGGCTCTATTGGATTCCCCTGCACCTAACAACAGTTTCCTATATGTGATTGTTTTAATGCAATTTGTCATTAAATATATACAGTCTTACTAAGAGGCGCCTGTTGTTTTGTTTTTCTGTCTTCTATATCTGGAGTGCCTTCAACTCCCCACACAAAGCTGCACTACCAAAAAGACTGAAAAACTTCACAAAGAGCAGAATTTGCTCAAAGGACTTTTTTTATGAACTTGCACTTGCTTATTACTTTACTCTGACCTGCGCCACTATCCACTGTTGTTTTTCTCCTGTATGAGTAAGCACTTAGTATAGTGTGAAACACGTTAGACTTTCTCCTGTATCGCCCTGCTGTGGTTTGTACTTTGTACTATGTGATCCTTGTCTACGATAAAAGGCATAAGAAACTTTCTTCGGAGTGCGGCTGTCCAGAATTTTTCTGCCCATTTCCATTTGTATGTGCATTAGCCAGCACCTGGGGCTCTCTGTTTCTGGAGGAGAAAGACTTGCCTTGGTGGACCTACCTGGAGCGGTGGTATTTTCTTTTCTTTTTTTCTGCTCTATATGAGTCACAGCCTTCCTCTGAGTCTTTCTTAACTTCTTCAGGGGTTATCCCACCTTGGTATTGCCTAGGGTAGAAATCTCAGCCACTATGTCTATATTTATCGGCAAGCCATAATTGCTGATTCAGAATGCACAGGCTGCAAGCTTGCTTCAACTCCCTTTTCTCTGAATTCCATGAGGCTGCAGTTGCTTCCATACAGTCAACCAAGGACAATGGGATTTGTACCATATTTTATTTGAGGAGGTGGTACATGAGGTGGTACATGAGATGTTGCAGTTTGCAAATATTACTTAAGGATACCATCTTGGTCCTTACTGATGCACTCAGCACATGCCTAGATGTGGAGCTGCCTGCATGAGCTACACCTAAAGTCATCAGCCTGGGTTTGGAAGGTGCTAACAATGGGTGCAAGCCTATTGGGCTAGAGAGGAGTCCTAGGTACGCTCTTAGTACTAGGGACTCTGTCATTGGAGAAAGCTTGGCTAACGATCAATATTCTGTTGATTACGTTATTCCTTCAGGCAATTCCAAGGCAGTAACTGACATTAACCATCTGGGAGGCACCAAAAATCTCACAGCTCAAAAAGAAGTGGATCTGATTGTCTTTCTTCTCTGCTCCTTCAATACTGTGTGAGTCATTGCAGAAACAGGGCTTAGACAGTAATTTTCTTCTTATGCCCCGTACACACGATCGTAAATGCCGCGAGCAAAACTCAGATGAGAGCTTTTGGTCTGAAAATGTGACTGTGTGTATGCTCCATCGGTCTTTTGCTGGCAGAATTCCAGCCAGCAAAAGATTGAGAGCAGGTTCTCAATTTTTCGGTCGGAAAAATTCCTAGCCGAAAATGCGATCGTCTGTATGCAATTCCAACACCCCAAAAATCACGCATGCTCAGAATCAAGTATGAGATGGAAGCATTCGGTCTGGTAAAACTAGCGTTCGTAATGGAGCTAGCACATTCGTCACGCTGTAAATTTTTGGATCTTTTAATACAGCGCATTCTTTTGTTCTTTATAAAGCTAGAAGAATGAAGTTTATTTGCTGCTGATATTCACACAGAGTTCTCACAAACTTATTTCTTTATTATTTCTCATGATCGCCTGAATAATATTTTTTGTTTTTAAAGCCAGATCTCCATAATAATGTTTAGAATTATTTTTTATAGTCATCTTTTTTTATTTTTAATCAAGATCCTCTGTTTTTGGGATTATTTTTAAATTGGTTTCTAGTGATCTCCATAATTTTATTTTTTGGTGTGTCAAGTTTCCACAACAACATTATTATTTTGTATTTTTATAAAGCTCAAGGAGGTTGGTTGTTTTCCCTTGTTAATTAGACATTGTATTTTGGAAATGTACCTGCCTACTCACAAACAAACTGTCCTATTTGAAGAAAAACACATAGGCAGGTATTTTCATATTAAAAAAAAAAAAAACAAAACATTTATTCTGGCTCATAATAACAAAATAAAGAGGAAGGCAACGCTGGAGAAACTGCTTGAATTTGCGAAGCCTTTGGCCCCCAGGGCACACATCAACTCTTTGTAAATAAAAATTGGTAGCCTGAGAAGTCCATATAATAGGGAGCACAATCTGGTCCTGGACTCCCAGAGATCAAGAACAGCAGCAGATGACATATCTGTCCCCAGGCTATGGTACTACAACAGCCTGCGTCTTCTGTCAGACCAGACTGAACCCAGGGCCATCACTGTCTTGTCTTCCTTGCAGCCTTCTCTCCATGCTTCCCTGCAGCCTTCCTTGGAGGCTGTGTCTCTGGAGGTGGACTTGTGGCAGGAGGAGGAGGATGGCCGAGCGCAACTAAGTGCATGTATCACTCATTTGGCCCCTTATGAATGGCCTCAAAAATAATTTTTCACACCTAAGGCATTGTCCCTCCTCCATTTGCTGCAATTTTGCAGCTACATAGCAGCCATAGGCCTCTTCAGCGTCGGGTGGGCTTTTCAGGGCCGCATTAGCCTCCTTAATGAGGCCCAGTGCTGCCTTCTCCTCCTTACTCCCCTTCCTGGCCCTTTTTGTTTGAAGGCAGAGGGGAGGCACCTGGGATTGGGTGAGGCTCCTACTGGGCCTGGCCTCCTCCTGGCTGCCACCTACCCCCGCCACCTCCTGGCTGACACTTACCCCCGCCCCCTCCTGTGTGCCACATTCCAGAGCCTCGTCCTGGCTGAGGTCTTCCTGTGTATGAAAAAGGGACATAGTTTTAGTTTTTGGTTCATCAATCACACACAATTTTCAGCTCATGACTGTTGCAAATCGAATGTTAATAAGTAGAAAAGATTATCATTCTGAGCCCAGCATTTTTCATTCTTGTCCCAATCATATTTGGCCCCTACTGTCTATTGATATGTAAAACACTTGTTAAATCATTCATTTGTTATCAATAATAACATCTAGTTAACAACAATATTTTTTGGACAATAAATATGTTAAAAAATACTATACCTGGCTCCAGCTGGGCTCCTTCACTTCTTCCAGGATGGAAGGCCCAGGTTGGTCCTCGGAAGCCTCAGCTGGGTTTGAGTGAAGGGTTGAGGGAAGGCTGGATGGAAATGTAGAAAGTGATTCCCTGACTTCCATCTGGTCTTCCAGAAACCGCATCCTATTGTAGTGCCACAGACTGGGTGCATACACGTCTTCTGCTGCTGCTCCTGATCTCATGGAAGCCTGGACCTTATTAAGCTCTTTCCTATACGTGCTTCTCAAGCTACCAATTTTCCTCTCCACAAACTCAATGTCTGCGTTGGGGACCTGCGTCTTCACAAATTGCAGCAGTTTCTCCAGCGATGCCTTCCTAGCTGGTTTATTGCGATATAACAGGTTTTTAACCTCCCACAAATTACGCATATCCCTGTATTTGTCAATGAAATGGCCTATGAAATCAGGGTCTTTGAATTGTTTCATATTTGCTGCAAGACAAAATACAAGACAAAAACACTAATATCAGGCTAAACTCTCCTAATCTTATCCCAATATAGGCCTCAATCTTGAATCAGTATAGGCCATTGATGTCCCAAGTTAAAATGTTACCTTCGTTAGAACATTCGGCGCTTCCAGTCCTCCTTCCTACACACACAGAACGTTGTTACGACACAAGTGTGTTAGCTTTATATACACTGCGCATTTGTGAAACTCCACCCGCATCGCCCGCCCTTGACTTTCTTTTTAGATTATTCCCTGCCCCTTCTCTTTCGGCACAGTGGGAGATGAATATGGCGGAGACACAGCAGTGTGCGTAATAGCAGTAATGAGGAGGAGGAAAGTCCGGAGCCCAAAACGTCCCGATCCCGGAGGAGAAGATTTAAGGTCTCAAATATGTCCCTTGTAGAGATGGTGGAGATGGTGGACATATTGAAGAGGGCCGACTATGACGGGTGTTCCGATTATTATTATTACTTGCATGCTGCGCCATGTGCTATTCTTTACTGTTGTACAGTTTAAAATGGAAACTTTCAGGCTCGTGGGCACAGTAATCGTTCATAGTAAACATTGTTCGTTCACCAACTAAATATGATGTTTTAGGCAGATACAGGGTTAACTATATTTGGTCATGCTAATTTGTATTAAAAGAAGTTTAGGACATTGTTGTCTAGATGTGTTTGTAACTAGAATGAATAGCAAACTTGATTCAGTGTAATGTAAGGAGAGGACACTCAGCAGCTTTGTTAAGGAAATAATGAATGTCTTCAACTTGGAACTCTGCCCAAACAGACAATTGTAACCCACTTCCAAGCAATGTTTCACATTCATATTTCTGGCCACAAATATCTGTGTGCTAAGTATACCCTTTGTTTCATTCTCAAAGGGGAGAAAAGACTCGGGACTTGGGAGGACAAAAGGAACCCCCCCCCCACCTCCTGAAGAAGGGGAACAGAGGACACAACCTCAGGATGTGGAGGAAGGAGAAGTGGTTGAGATTATCACCACAACAGGTGAGTGTCTGACACCACAGATTCAGGTTATAGATGTATGCCTGCATATTTATAATACACGGTGTGTATTTTTTCTTTTAGGTGATGTGCATGTTGTGGAAGAACAATCTACTCATTTCACGACTGACAGTGCACAAAGGCTAATCCAGGACATAATGTATTGTAGTCGGGATTTAGACCTCATTAAGGAAAAAAACAAGGAGAATGAACAAAGAATGAAGAACATGATTGATGCATTAGGGAGAATCTAAATTTTTAAAAAAATGACAACTTTTTTATTTTTTTCTTTTACAAAGGGTTTTATTGATAATCATAGCAGTTTCACAGTTTAACAGTGTAGATAATGCATCATGAATAAACATAACAAAAAGTTTAGCATCTTATAAATAAAATAAGTATGCTAGTAAATCAAAGAAAAACAAAACAATAAGAATATAACAGAGGCTGAAAACAGTTTTGAGAGGGAGGTTAAAGAAGAGCTAAGGGCAGAGATTAGTTGAGAAGGGAGGAGTAAAGAATAGGGGGAAAGGAGAGAAGAGGAAGAAAGGAGGAAGGGTGGGTCCTCGCGGTGGGGAGCAAGAGTGCATTAAATCCGAAGAAGGGTGGTATCAAATCTGGTGGGTTTAGTATATTCGACCCATGGCCTCCATACCTTCAGGAACTTATCATGAGTGTCCGAAAGGACAGCAGTCAGCTTTTCATTAACCATTATATCGTCCATGCGATTCTTAACCGCCTCAAAACTTAGTATCTGTGTCTTCCATGCCCTAGCTATCATTAGTTTGGTTGCAGTAAAGAGATGAAGAGCCAGCTGGCGCTCCGGGTGAAGCAGCTCCGCAATTGGTTTGCAGAGAAGTTCCTCGAACGGATCCTTTTTTAAAGGTCAGCATGGAGTATGTTTCGGAGGAGGGAGTAAACTCTAATCCATAACCTGTGTACCCTCGGACAGGTCCACCAGATGTGCGACATTGTGCCCAACAGGGAGCACCCTCGGAAGCTCAAGGGAGAGTAGGCTGGGATGAACTGGGCCAGTCTAGCAGGCGTGTAGTACCACCTGTAAAGTATCTCATAGGCATTTTCTAAAAAGATGACATTCTTTGAGCATTTGGATATTGCTAAAGTCATGACCTGCCAATCCTCTGGATCCAGCTGTTTTCCTAGTTCCCTTTCCCATTGAAGGTGACAGAGCCATGTCGGTGGTTTTTTAGTGGTAATAATAGAGGAATAAATCAGTGATATTAAACCCGAGGTTTAGGATCTTGCCCTGCAGAAGTTCTCGAAGGGGGTCAAAATATAAGGGGTCGGTTGAGATTTTATAAGCCCCTGGAGAAAGTGACGAATCTGTAGGTAGCTATAGTGTTCGCGTAACGGGATATCGTGAGAGGAGCGTAGAGCCTCAAATGATATTATCCTGGTGGGGGTGAAAAAAGAGTGAATGTCCGTGAATCCGTTTGTCTTCTACCAGGAGAATTGCTGGGGGTTTTCGCAGCCTGGTGGGAACAATGGGCACTGGAGAAATTGAAGTAGGGGTAGATGAGGAGAAATCAGACCGGCCGAATACTTTACCGAGTCCTACATGCGAAGGGAATGGGCCAGACATGGCCCCGTCACGAGAGGGCGATGTGTGGGAGGGAGCCAGGGCAATGAGGAGATTGGTGTTGGGTGTGAATCCACTAGGTCCATAGTGGCCCATAGCGGCATTTGGTGTTGTGCATGGAGTTGGGATAACGGGGCTATGTTTGCAGCCTTGTAGGCTTGTAGGTTAGGGACTGAAATTCCACCATTGATTCTGCGGGCATATAGTATTTGCTTATTGATCCTGGGGCGGGTAGAACCCCAGACAAATTTCAGGATTTTGCGCTGATGTATTCGTAGGATATGCGGCGGGATCGGGACCGGTAGGACTATAAAGAAGTAGAGTAATTTTGGCAGGTATGTCATACGAATTGCCACGATCCTACCGAACCAGGATAATGGGAGATGAGTCCAGGAGGACAACATGTCCGTCAGCTTCTTAAGTATAGGAGGAAAGTTTGCCTTATAGAGTCCCGCGTAGGTTGGGGTGAGCCGGATCCCCAGGTAGGGTAATGAGGTCAGCCATTGGAACGTGAAGGTTTTTTTTAAGGTTATCAAGTCTGTGGACCGAAGATTAATTGACATAGGTTTTTGATTTGGTGGGGTTAACGGACAAGCCAGAAAGGGAGGCAAAAGAGTCTAGTAAAGAGAACAGGTTAGGTAGGGTGATTCTAGGGTTTGTTAGGGTTAGGAGAATATCATCTGCGAACAGTGATATCTTATGGGGTGTCCCTGCTATCTCAACACCAGTTATGTCCGGTAGGCTTTTGCAATTTGTTTAGTAAGAAATCGAAATTCGTCCGAATTTTGCATCTTTCGGACATTCGGATGCATCCGAATGTCCGAATAAAAAAAATAACGAATTTCAACTAATATAAAAGAAATTATAGCGGATATAACGAATGAATTCAACATGATTCGGTAATTCGTTAAAGATCTAATGAAACAAAAGTTCAAATCAAAGTAAATCTTACAGTCTAATCAGCTGATTAATTTTGTGCTGGAGGTTGGATTACTGGCAAAGTGCATTCCTGAGAACTGAGTGAGAAGGGTGTTGTATTGTATTTGAGCAGAGGAGAAGAGATATTGTCATTGTGTGTGTTAAAAGATTCAATAAACAAACGACTTTCCAAACTACGAATCATTATCACGAATATATATACATACATAATATTGAATTTCAACGAATACGAACGAAATTATAGCGCATATAACTAATGAATTCGACATGATTCGAGATTCAGTATAACGAATATCGTCACTCTACAGAAATAACAAATTATCCGAAAACGTATTAACGTAACATAATGAATATAACAGAATGAAACGAAACTAAATTTTCCATTGTGCACAAGTCTAATGTCCGGGTGGGATCGGATCGCCTCTGCCAAAGGTTCCATGGCCAAAATAAATAGGAGTGGGGAGAGTGGGCATCCTTGCCGAGTCCCCCTCCTGATGGAAAATGGAACTGATTCGAAACCCTAGTATTTGACCCTAGCCTGGGGGGAATCATATAGTGCCATTACCCATTGCAAGAATGACGATCCGAAGCCATAGTGACTGAGTACCTTTGTCAGGTAAGGCCAGGACAAAGTGTCAAAGGCCTTGTTCATGTCAAGAGACAGTAACATAGTTGCTATAGACCGGTTATGCGCTGTGTGCTGAAGTTGTATTATACGTCTAATAGCGTCTCCTGCTTGTCTCCCAGGAACGAACCCCACCTGGTCCTTTTTGACCAGGCGTGGTAGGAAGGAGTTTAAACGATTGGCCAGGATCTTGGTCAGTATTTTAATGTCTACATTAATAAGTGAGATGGGCCTAAAATTGGTCCAAGACGTGTGGTCACGATTGGGTTTTGGAATCATAACAATATTGGCGGTTAAAAGGTTAGGGGTGAGTGCATGGCCATCTTTTACTGCATTGAACATAGTCGTTAAATGGGGGGCTAAGATGTCTGCTAACTTCCTATAGTAAAGGGCCGTGAAGCCATCCGGGCCTGGACGTTTGCCCACTTTCAGTTCTTTTATACCCTGTAATACTTCCTTTTAACTGAATATCTCAATCCATTAACGATGCGTGTGTGTCGGACAGCTTAGGCAATGTCAGTCCTGTCAGGAAGGATGTCAGGTCTTGAGTAGGAGGCTGAGTGGGGGCCTTGTAGAGGGTGGTGAGGCGGTACCTAAATTCTTCCAGCACTTTCAACGGGTTACCTGTGAGGACATTATGTCTCGTGCGGAGAGTGATAGGGTTGTGTTTCGGGGTAAAGGTGCACAGCCTAATGGCCAGCATTGAGTTGGGTCTGTTGGCCTTGGTGTACCATTTCTGGCGGGCCCAGCGTAATGTACGTTCTGCCTCTTCAGTGAGGCATAGGTCGAGTTCTGTGCGCGCCCCATCTAATAGTTTACGGTTAGCCGGAGTAGAGGACTGTTTAAAAATTGTGGATAGGGAGTCTAGGCGCGCTTCTAAAGATTTACGCATTGCTATACGTTCTCGCTTGCGTTTTGCTGCCAGCTGAATTATATGCCCCCTGAGTACCGCTTTGTATGCTTCCCAGAGAGTCACCTCAGAGGAAACTGAACCAGCGTTAAGCCAGAAATATTCCACTGAGGCTTGAGTAATATCGGTGAGGACTTCCTTAAAAGATAAGAGAGAGTCATTCATAGTCCAAGGGGAATATTTGGGTTTGCTGAGCAGTGAGTGGCATATAACCAAAACAGGGTCATGGTCTATCCAAGGAGCTGCTAAAATGGAAGCAGACACAACCAGGGGGAGATGTTTCCTTAGAACAAACATATGGTCAATTCTGGAATGGGAATGATGAGGATGGGAGTAGTAGGTGTAGTCTTTGCCAATGGGGTGTAGCTCCCTCCAGATATCTACCAGGTCACGACTTTGTAAAGAATGCGTGAATTGTTTTGCATCAGGTGATGGGGCTTTGTGTTCCGAGGGGTACTTATCCAGAGCAGGGTTCAGCGTAACATTGGAGTCTCCCGCTAAGAGGAGAGTGCCTCTCTGGTGGGACTGCAACAGGGAGCAGATATGGGAGAGAAAGGGTCCCGGGTTATTATTTGGAGCATAATATGTTAGGATGGTGACTTCCGTGTCCTGAATAGTGCCTTGTAGTAAAAGGTACCTACCATCTGGGTCACCAATCTCTCTACTGCAACTGAAGGGGACCGACTTGTGTATGGCAATCAAAACGCCCTTCTGTTTAGTCGGGCCATTAGCCAGAAAAACTTGAGGGTACATGGCATCGAAGTATTTAGGACAAGAAGAAGATGAGAAATGGGTCTCCTGTAGGCATGCTATGTTCACTTTCTGTTGCTTAAGATATTTAAAAACTTTAACCCTTTTCTGGGGGGAGTTAATTCCCTGCACATTCAGGGATAACCAATTAAGTGTCTTGGTACATGGGAAGTTAGCCATAAAACTACTTTACTCACCCACCGCGAGGACCTGCAAAGGGGAAAAGGGAGGTAGAGAGGAAGTGAAACAAAGAAAAGGTAGAAAGACATGCTGTAGTACATATAATAGCCAGTAAAAAATTGTAGCATATAGTACTGAAAAAGTATGAGTGCAACTGGTTGTGGGTCTAAAGGCCCACTTGGGGGTTGAATGTTGGTCGGGACTAATGTCCGAACCAAGAGCCAACTCATGGGGGGAGCAGTAATCCAACGGAACCGCTCGGCATTAAATCTTTAAGCACAAGACTTGGTGCACCGCTTAAGGCACTAAAGGGGAACACAAACATCCTGAAATATGTGGTTGCCTTTTATTTTAGGTCTCTCTGTCGCCCTGGGTTCCCCTCCACTGTCAAGGGGGCCCGTGGCGAGCGAGCGACCAAAATGTCATTGAGGTAGTCCCACATGGCTACCCAATAGATAGAGAGGGAGAGGCAATCAATCTGAGAAAAAAATAAAAATAAATAACTAATAAAATAAAGTGTAACTCACAACACTAACAGGGTGAGAAAATATAACAACATATTTTGAAACCCACCCGCCTCCCCGCCTCCCCGCCTCCCCGCAGGGACGGAAAAACTGCTGTCAGCAGTCCGCAGCATATTGAGAGGGAACCAACATGTTTGCGTCAAAAAAAAAAAAAAAAAAACCTCGACAGAGCAGGAAAAAACAAAGTAGAACCTGTCAAAATTCTATTATCCCGCTGTGTAACAGGGTGTGAGTGCACCCCGCTACAGAGGCGGCAGTAAGCAGTCAGCTGAACACTCCGCGGCCGCCATGTAGGACCCCTGTAAGGGGGGTCAAAGTGACACGCCTTATTAAGTGCTCAATGTCTCGCCTGGGTGAGGCCGACTTGTCCGGGAGGCACCATCTCACAGTTGGGGCGCCTCAGGGGGGGCCCAGTCCTGTGAAGTTCTTGCAAGAAATTGAGTGTCAGATCAGGTTCGATTGAACGGAAAAAACTAGCATCTGTGAGGTCAGTTCTGCCTATTACTAATTCAGTAACAACATGCTGGGTATCAGCGGGTGCTAGACATAATGTAAGTTCGATAGCAACCGGAGGCAGGCTTAGGGTGTCATGGAGTCATTTGTAACTTTTCTATAAAGAACCGTCAACTTGAGAGGTTATATGCCATCAGCCTTTAGGGCCTGCTATGAACCTTTGGGCCTGCAGGTCTCGCAAGGCCTGTGATCCGGGTTGAGACCTTTGGAGGGGCTGAGGGGTTCGGCGAGGAGGCTGGAAGGATCGGGGCCTGGAGGAAGAAGAGGGTGCATCTCCCTGGGAAGGTGGTATTTCCAGCTGCAGTTCCTGAAAATGACGTTTCAGGTCAGAGGGGGAGGATGCGTGGAACTGGTGACCGAGATGTGAAAATGAGAGCTTAAAAGGGAACCCCCATCTATATTTGATCCCTTGGGTCTGCAGGATCTGGAGGTAGGGTTTCAGGCCTCTTCTCCTTGCAATGGTTACTGGAGAGAGATCTGCAAAAAGCTGAAGGGTTTACCCTGAAAAGAGAGGTCTTGCTGTTCCCGTGCCGCTTGGAGGAGCCGCTCCTTGGTGCGGTAAAAATGGAACTTGATGATGACATCTCTTGGGGGGGCCCTCTGACGGTTTGGGTGCTAGGGATCTGTGTATACGGTCAAATTCCAGTCTCTCCAGGGGTATCTCAGGTGCCAGCTCCTGAAAAAAGGCTGTTGCCATACCCTGCAAATCAGTGATTTGTTCCGGGATTCTGCGGATACGGAGATTATCCCTGCGGGCCCTATTTTCAGAATCCTCTAGTTTCTCTCGCAGGGACTCCAGCTCTGCAGACAATTTATCCACCTCTTCTTCATGGCCTTCAAGCACAGTGGTTGCTAAGTCCATTCTTTGCTCTAACTGGTTAGTGCAGTGGCCTATTTCTTTAAGTCCTTTTACAAGGTCAGAGGAGAGCTTGCGTGAGGCCTGTGTGATTTCATCTCTAACAATGGAGCGAAATTTGTTCAGCAAGGCATCTGATGCAGGGGACTTACCAGGTCCGTAGGGAACTGGTGCAGGCTATCGGCTGGGGAGGCAGGGTCCGCTGCCGAGTGTTGTGAGGAGTTGTCCGGCTCCGGTGGGTTTGGAGCCATTGCCCTTTTCCCCTTCCCTGTGGCCAGAGCTGATTTGGGTTGTGTGTTACACTTGTGACGGTTCTTCGTTGAGCGGTACATAACCACCGGATGCTTTATGTGTTCCAGAGCTGCAGGAGGCTTTCAGTGTGTGCCGGGTGCGGATTGTGCTATGCTAGCCGAGGTTTGCCATTCCGTTGGCGCGGAGCAGGGGAATCAGGCAGCCATTTTCCCTGTTCACGCGCATGCACCCCCCTAGGGCTGTGATTTCAGCTTTTGTTACAGGGTCAAATCAATCTGTCCATCCCTGGGGGTCACAGCCTGGCCGGCCAGAGTACTCCAGCCTCCAGGGGAGGCTTACCGGTCTCAGGGGAATCAGAATGGTGATTGCCGGGTATAGCAAGATGGCCGCCGGGTGGAGCAAGATGGCCGCTGTTCACAGGGCCGGAGCTGTTCTTTCGCCTGCAGGCTGCCTTGGAGGGGTGTCAGTGTGTGCCCCAGGTGGTGGGTGGTCTCCGGTTGCCGTGGGGAGGAATAGCCGTGGATAGGGAGATCTGGGAAGCCAGGATTAGGCTCCAGCAGCGCGGCCGGGTGCAGCAAGATGGCCGCCGTTCACAGGGCCAGAGCCGTTTGTCTGCCTTCTAACCACCGTGGAGGGGCGTCAGTGGGTGCGATGGGTGGCGGGTGGTCTCCGGTTTCTGTGTGGAGGATGAGCCGCTTAAAGGGAGGTCTGGGGGGCCAGGATTCGGCGCCGGGACCGCGGCCGGGTGTAGCAAGATGGCCGCCGCTCCCGGGATTAGGCCGGAGCCGCGGACTGTCCTCCAGGTGGCCTCAGACACAGAAGAAAGCCGCGATACAGGCTCGAGCGGCTCGCTGGCTGTCTGATTAGCCCTGGATGCCTTGTGGGGACAAGGATTACCTTTCTAAAGGAAGGATGGCAAGGATTCTGCAGGGGGATTACCGGAGCTCTGCACAGCATGTCCTATTTGGATCCCGGGCAGGCCATGCCCCCCCTTTTTAATTTTTTTCTAAGAAAATTTAAATAACCTTTTTATACATTTTAAAAGCCAAATTTGGAAGATGCACACAGTGTGTCAACGTGTGCCATTTGCCATCAGGGGATATCAATGTACGCGTTTTGTGAGTGCAACCCCTTCCTCACAACTCTAGTAGGTGAGAGGAAGGGGTTGCACCCCCAAAACACGTTCATTGATCCCCCATGATGGGAGATAGCACATGTTGACATTAGGCATGGGATCAGGAGGGAAATCCCCATTTTTACTCACAATTTGTGTGCATCTTCTAAATTTGGCTTTTACAGGGGGACATCACCCCATCTGATGAAGGCAAGATCAAGACATTTTTGACACTATAATGTCTAATATTGCCTTCAGTTTTTCAATGTTGAACTTTGTAAGTTCCTGAGTTGTGTATGTTATGTTTTGAAACATGCCTGTTTATGCACCAAAATAATATTTTCAAGGTAAACATTTATAAAACAAAGATGTTATTTTTTTAACAAGAAAGGTTTTACAACGCACATGTGAATGTGCACAGAGTAAAAGGTTTTATACTCAACAATGTGTGGCTTCTTCTGTCAATGCTCAATACCAGTTTTTGTATTAAGTTGGTGTTTACAGTGACAATGGGTGTTATTTAATAATGGAAAAACCACTTGGCGCTACAAGTACACTAGGAGAACCTAGGAGACAGATAAAAGAAACCCAAGCAGTAAATCAAATTCAAGATTTTATCATATCATTTTTTTTTTATTGTGCAAATATTTAAAAATTTGGCATAGCAATGGACCCCTACCCGTAAAATATTCCACATATTTTTTGACGCACTTCACGGGCGCTTTGGGGGGGGGGGGGGGGGCAAGCCAGGACAGCCAGCTTCCAGGGCCGTCATTGTTGGTTCATGAAGCCAGGCTACATAATTAGTAGCATTTGCTTTAAAAAGTTGTGCAAGATGCAGCATGCTAACACAATGTGGTTAAGTTTGTACCCCGCTATATTTATAGCCGTTAGAAAGAGGCGGAATGGGCTGGTCATTATCCCAAAGGTGTTCTCCATGACTCTTCTGGCTCTGGCCAGCTGGAAATTAAAAACCCTCTTCTCCGGGGTGAGAGTCCTCTGGGGGAATGGCCTCATCATGTGATCACCCAGACCAAACGCTTCATCAGCAATAAAAACAAACAGGAGTCCTTCCACATTCTCTTCTGCAGGTGGCAATCCCAAGCCACCACTCTGGAGACGTGTGTAGAACTCGGTCTTGGCAAAGACTCCACCATCTGACATCCAGCCATTCTTCCCCACGTCCAACATAGAGAAACTCGTATGTCGCTGACACCACCGCCATCAACACAATACTATTGAAACCCTTATATTTAAAATAGTATGACCTCGAATGGGTGGTGGGATGATGTGGACGTGCTTCCCATCAATTGCCCCTCCACAGTTGGGAAAGTCCCAATGGTCGGCAAAGTGGGATGCCACAGTCTGCCATTCCTGTGGTGTTGAAGGAAACTGTGGAGTAGTACTTTTGCACATAACATTGCAAGCAGATTAGACACAAACATTCATGGCCAACATCAGTATCACATTACCCCCTCCCACTTAGCTAGCACCCGAAGGGGGTATTTTCTCATGAATGCCTGAAGTAACATGGTATTATATTGTGAAATAAAACCCTTGTAAGTAGTTGTTTCCTTAACTAGGTTAAACAGTGGTGTCAGAGACAGACCACACAGAAGATCCACTCTGAGCTGCCATGGCATGCCTTCGTTGCATGTAATAGAAGCGCATGGAGGATGGTAAACCAAATGCCTCCTGTAGTGCTTCAAATGATAACAAAACTCCATTTTTAAAAATTTGTACATCACACCATACCTCTTCCATAATATCCCGTGTTGCAGCTTAGCAAGCTCAAGGTAAGTTCCGTTCGACCAAAGAGGACTAAATTCTGTGAGTCCCGTCACTCCCTGCAGGTAGCCCACCCCCCAGTTGGTTTGTTCTTGGATGTCCCATAGTACCTAAATTACTTTATCTTGTGTCTTATAATGTAAGATTAAAAAAATAGAGTTTTTAACTTCTAAAGTCCTTTTCTTTTGATATATTACAGGACACAGCTCCCTCCCCACTGTTCTTATGATCTACTTCTACTATTGTTTGCTAACAAAACTGAGGCATACTGAGAGTGAGAGGGGTTGTACCGGGCTGTTCAGCTACAGCTTTGTTTTGCCTTAATATCCTGAAGGCAGCAACATAACCTAATGTACCTGAATTACTTTATCCTGTGTCCTGTAATATACTCAGGAGTAAGGATTTTACAAAAATGAAAAAATACAATTATTTTCTGGAAACTTAAAGTGGAGTTCCACCCAAAAGTGGAACTTCCACTCATCAGGTTCCTCCCCCCCTCCGGTGACACAGTTGGCACCTTTCAGGGGGGAGGGGGGTACAGATACCTGTATATTACAGGTATCTGTACCCACTTCCGGCGTAGATAGCCGCAGAATCTGCGGTTATTTACGCCACTTCCTGCTCCCTCCCCGCTGCCTGCTGGGAAACACACGGGTCCCAGAGGCAGCAGGGAGCATTCGTATTGCGCGGCGCGACTCGCGCATGCGCAGTAGGGAACCGGGAAGTGAAGCCGCACGGCTTCACTTCCTGATTCCCTTACCGAAGATGGAGGCGGCAGCACCCGAGGACGGAGAGACGCTTCGGCCTCGGGTGCCGACATCGCGGGCGCCCTGGACAGGTAAGTGTCCATGTTTTAAAAGTCAGCAGCTGCAGTATTTGTAGCTGCTGACTTTTAAAAAAAATTTTTTCGGCGGCGCTCCACTTTAAAGTGAATTCTAGTTGAATGTTATAGGTGCTGACTACACTTTTGTCCCTATTTTCTTTTATCCGGTTTTAATAAATCATCCCCACATTGTCTGGATCCTTTATGACTTTTTACTATAACTTTTCACAGATTATCCACTTCAATACCAAGCCTATTTCTGACACTTGGTGTTTACAAGTTAACCACTTGCCTACTGGGCACTTTAACCCCCTTCCTGCACAGGCCAATTTTCAGATTTTTTCTTTCTCCTCATGCTGTCAACTGTTTACATCATGTGATCAGCTGTCAGCTGATCATGCGGTAAGGGGTCGGGAACGGCCCCTTACTCCAATCTATCTCATGGACTCACTGATCATAGAGCATGCCACGCGCACCTCGCAGGGGGCATGCAGGCATCTCATGCAAGGGAGGTCGTACATGGACACCCTCCCGGCAATTTAGGCCCGCGCTGTAGCTGACTTTTGGCTTAAAATCTGTATTTTTTGCTAGAAAATTACTTAGAACCCCCAAACCTTATATATAATTTTTTTAGCAAAGACCCTAGAGAATAAAATGGTGATCATTGCAATATTTTATGTCGCACAGTATTTGCAGGTTAAAGAAAACTAATTTTTTTTGTATATTGTGAAAGATGATGTTACGCCAAGTAAATAGATACCTAACATTTTATGCTTTAAAATTGCATGCACTCGTGGAATAGTAACAAACTACAGTACTTAAAAATCTCCATAGGCGACGCTTTAAAAAATATTAACTATTACCTGTTTAGAGATCCAGAGGAGGTCCTTTGCAAGAATTATTGCTCTTGCTCAAACAATCTCGGCGATACCTCACATGTGGGATTTGAACACTGTTTACATTTGCAGGCGCGACTTATGTATGCGCTTTCTTTGGTGCACGAGCACGTGGGGACGGGGGCGCTTTAAAAATGTATTTATTTATTTTTTATTATTTTTACACTGTTCCCTTAAAAAATAATTAAAAAGTAATAGGCAGTGATAGGTACTCTTTGTGGAGGGATCTGGGATCTAAACGACCCCAACCCCCTCCTCTGCACTTCAAAGTATTCAAAACAGCAAAATCTGCATTTTTTAATACCTTGGATTTTTTAAAATTGGCGTCGTTGGCTGCCAGGTAAACCAGAAGTGACGTTGTGGTGTCGCTTCTGGGTTACTACATCAGAGACCCGATCAAAGCCGATTTCCATGTAGTTAAGCCTCAAGGAAATAATAGGAAGGGCAACACAGAACTTTTCAATTTAATTCTGGCATCCGGCCCACAAAAGTACTGGCATATATTGGTAAATGAAGCAACTGAATTTTATTGACTTAATATAAGGTTACATGAAGTTTGGTGAATAAATAAAAAAGCTGGGATTTCACTTTAATAGTGCAGGTTCTGCTCACAACCTTTGTCAGTTAAAAATATAGAAAAAGTCTGCTTACAATGACATACAATACCATGTGTCAAACCAATGATCAGCAACAAGATACAATGTTGCAAGATTTCAATGTTAAAGTTAAATGCACTTGTGCTCATAAGTTTACATACCCTGGCAGAATTTATGATTTCTTGGCCATTTTTCAGAGAATATGAATGATAGCACAAAAACTTTTATTTCACTCATGGTTAGTGTGTGGCTGAAGCCATTTATTATCAATCAACTGTGTTTACTCTTTTTAAATCATTTTCACAACAGAAACTACCCAAATGACCCTGATTAAAAGTTTATATACCCCAGTTCTAAATACCGTGTATTGCCCCCTTTAACATCAATGACAGTTAAGTCTTTTGTGGTATTTGTGGATGAGGCTCTTTATCTTCTGATGGTAAATCTGCCAATTCCTCTTGCCAAAAAGCCTCCAGTTCCTGTAAATTCTTGGGCTGTCTTACATGAACTGCACATTTGAGATCTCCCCAGAGTGGCTCAATGATATTGAGGTCAGGAGACTGAGATGGCCACTCCAGAACCTTCACTTTATTCTGCTGTAGCCAATGACAGGTCAACTTGGCCTAGTGTTTTGGATCATTGTCATGTTGGAATGTCCAAGTACGTTTCGTGCGCAGCTTCCTGGCTGATGAATGCAAATGTTCCTCCAGTATTTTTTGATAACATACTGCATTCATCTTGCCATCAGTTTTGACCAAATTTCCTGTGACTTTGTAGCTCACACATCCCCAAAACATCAGTGATCCACCTCTGTGTTTCACAGTAGGAATGGTGTACTTTTCATCATAGGCCTTGTTGACTCCTATCCAAATATAGCATTTATGGTTGTGGCCAAAAAGCTCAATTTTGGTCTCATCACTCCAAATGAATTTGTGCCAGGTGGTTTGAGGCTTGTCTCTGTGCTCTTTGGTGTATTGTAAGCGGGATACTTTGTGGCATTTGCAAAGTAATGGCTTTCTTCTGGCGACTCGACCATGCAGCCCATCTTTCTTCAAGTGCCTCCTTATTGTGCATCTTGAAACAGCCACACCACATGTTTTCAGAAAGTCCTGTATTTCACCTGAAGTTATTTGTGGGTTTTTCTTTGCATCTCAAACAATTTTCATGGCAGTTGTGGCTGAAATTTCGGTTGGTCTACCTGACTGTGGTTTAGTTTCAACAGAACCCTTCATTTTCCATATCTTGATTAGAATTTAACCACTTCAATACAGGCATTTTCACCCCCTTCCTGCCCAGACCAATTTTCAGCTTTCAGCGCTGTTACATTTTGAATGACAATTGCACGGTCATGCAGCACTGTACCCATATGAAATTTTGAGACTTTTTTCCCCACAAATAGAGCTTTCTTTTGGTGGTATTTGATCACCTCTGCGGTTTTTATTTTTTGCGCTATAAACAAAAAAAGAGCAACAATTTTGAAAAAAAACACAATATTTTTTACTTTTTGCTATAATAAATATCCCATTAAAAAAAAACAAAAACAAATTTTTTTCCTCAGTTTAGGACGATATGTATTCTTCTACATATTTTTAGTAAAAAAAATCGCAATAAGCGTATATTGATTGATTTGCGCAAAAGTTATAGCGTCTACAAAATAGGGGAAAAATTTATGGCATTTTTATTGTTCATTTTTTTTTTTACTAGTAATGGCGGTGATCTGCGATTTTCATCGTGACTGCGATATTGCGGCGGACACTTCGGACACTTTTAACACTATTTTGGGACCATTCCTATTTATACAGCGATCAGAACTATAAAAATACACTGATTACTGTGTAAATGTAACTGACAGGGAAGGGGTTAACACTAGGGGTCAAGGAAGGGGTTAAATGTGTATCCTAGGGAGTGATTCTAACTGTAGGGGGAGGGGACTCACAAGGGGAGGAGACCGATCGGTGTTCCTCTGTACTGGGAACACACCATCGGTCTCCTCTCCTCTGACAGGATGTGGATCTGTGTTTACACACGCAGATCCACGGTCCTGCTGTGTTCACGGGCAATCGCGGGTGTCCGGCCGGGCACACGCATGGGGTGCCTAGTGATGCGGCGGGCACCCCCCCTAGAGGCTCAGAAAGTAAAAGACGTCATATGACGGCGGCCCGGAGGGACAAAGGGTTCCTGCCGCCGTCATATCACTATGCGCGGTAGGGAAGTGGTTAAACACTGCGGATTGGCATTCTTAATTCCTTTGATATCTTTTTAGAACCCTTTCCTGTTTTATACAGTTCAACTACCTTTTCCTGCAGATCCTTTGCAATTCTTTTGCTTTCCCCATGATTCAGGATCCAGAAAAGTCAGTGCAGCACTGGATGAATGATGCAAGGGTCTGTCAGGAGTCCAGAAACTCATTGACCTTTTATACACACACACACTAATTACAAGCAAACAGATCACAGGTGAGGATGGTTACCTTTAATAACCATTGAAACCCCTTTGTGTCAACTTGTGTGCATGTTATCAGGCCAAAATCAAAAGGGTATGTAAACTTTTGATCAGGGTCATTTGGGTAGTTTCTGTTGTCATTATTATTTAAAAAAGTAAACATAGTCGATTGATAATAAATGGCTTCAGCCAAACACTAACCATGAGTGAAAGAAATGTTTTTCTGTTATCATTCATATTCTCTGAAAAATGGCCAAGAAATCAGAAATTCTGCAAGGGTATGTAAACTTATGAGCACAACTGTAAATCCATTTTACTATGCAACAATCTAAATATACAATATACATACAAAATAACCATAAAAAGAAATATACAACACATATAAATTCAAAATATTTGTAGGAGCTCACTCACTTGGAGTAGCATATTTTTTTGAGGGCCCAGTCACACCTATGTGTTTTAAGCACATAAATGTACATCATCTGAAGCCTAATTTAATATTATTGCAGCTTACAAATCCTTTGAGTCGGTGGATGCATTAGTTCTCTTTTTTAATTGTTTTTCTTTATTTTTATCTGGCAATCCTGCCAGTTACATACTTTATGCCCTAGGGCAAGAACACTCACTCACTGCACTGCATCTATAGAGGAGCAGCGTTGTCACCCTAGGACATGACTGAAGAACACCTTCTCTTCTCCTCATCTCTGTTGCATAAAGCTGATTGTGTTAGGTTTTAGTTCAATGTGCAAGAAGGTACTATATTTCTGGCAGAATCAACAGGTATTTTTCCGTGCTTGCTAAAAAATGTTTTTAATGTGACTCTGCGCACCAATTGTAAATTAAACTAAACGAAAGTAAACATAAGTGAAAAATCACTCTACCGTTACCCCTGATGACATCAGACCGAATGAGCACAGAATATTTCTATGCCTGAAAATATTTTAGTCTGAAAAGGAACACTAATCAAGCTGTCATATATAAAGATGGGTAAGCTGCAATGAATTATACATTTGTTTTGGGGTTTGGATATCCTTTAAACAGGGTTTGTTTTTATGACCTAATGTGTGATGTTACAAGTACCTTTAACCTTTCCTCTGTAATTATGTTTTAACATTTTGCTTCTCTGCATAAGACCCTATTTAAATGCTAATTGATGCCTCATTGCAGTGGTTTGCCTGGATGGAAAAGGTAAAGTACATCAAAAGCTTTGATTATCACTGGAGCATAGTTGTAAATTAGAAAAATCACATTCTTTACATAATGGCTTTAGCAATTGTGAATGTTTATTTTAAATAAGGATATTGTGAAATTTGGCATTGCTAAGAAGTAGCATATAACTAAAGCCAAAACTTTTTCTAAAAGTTTGAATAGAATGGAGAGGGATTAGAACATCTGTCAGGATTGAATTGCTGTCTATTTCCCCTGTTTACCATTATTGCCAAACATGAAAGTAAAAGAAAATACAAAATTTGGGGTTGTCACCAGAACAGAAGTAGGAACATTAGTTGCATTGGCCTTGGTGACAACCAGGGCTTCACTCACTTTGGAGGGATTTACACTCACTTCCTGTTTTGGCTATGGTAAATCTCCCCATTGAGACACAGATGGTGGGAAAAAAATTGACAGGGTTTATAACCTTCTCTTAATCTATCCAAAATGATTAAAAAAAGTTTTGCCTTTATTTCTACTTTCACTTTCTTTTTTTCCTTTCTTCCTTTTACTCTTTGTAACAGTGGGGGGCATTCAGTATACTGTTTATGTACACAGCTCCCCCAATATTTTTTCCTGTTCATTTGACTGTCTCTCTGTTTTTTTCTGCTTTTCTAAAGTAGTCTTGTGATTATAGAAGATAGATCCCCTCTTTCCCTTACAGCTGACCCAGGTACAATAAGACAATTTTTTTCCTAACAAAAAAGTGCAGTAAAATTTTAGTTATTCCTAAAACATCAACAAGTAGTTGTATATGATGCATACTTTTGACAAAGGCTTTATAAAGCAACAAGAAAAGGTAAATTCATGGATTGTCATAGTGAGTCTCTGAAGGCCTGTGTAAATTTATAGTATTGGGATCCAAATTTCCACTTTTAGCCAGCACTATAGAGCTCTGTATTAAAGTATAATTAAAAGCAAAACTTTTTTTTATGATGGACAGAGTAGAGAGGGGTTAGAACACCTGTTGGGTTTTTATTGCTGCCTGTGTCCCAATTAGGGAAATTCACCCTTTTTATTTGTTCTGTTTATCATTATAATTAAAAGTAAAAGAAAATCTCACATTTTGGGATGTCCCCAGAAAAGTGATAGAGGTTAAATCTTCCAATGGGGACACTAGCTCTGGTGACCTAGGGCTCCAAGGGATTCCCTTAATTTGCTGGGATTTATTCTCATTTCCTGTTTTGGCTATGGGACAGAAAGTGAAGGTAAATCTCCCCAATGGCATACAGATGGCAAAAAAATCTGACAGGCGTTAAAACCCTCCCTTACTCTATCGAAAATGAAAAAAAAAGTTTTGCCTATAATTCTGCTTTAAACTTTCTGATAAACTGAACATGCACTTTGGCTAGACAAGAAAATAAACAGGTTCACTGTACAGGAGAAAACCTGAAAAGCAAATCTTCCATACAATAAAAACTCAAATCATGTTAGGCATCTCTTTGTATTTAAATGTAACCAGTATGTTTCTTAGATCCTTGCCCCCTAACAAGCACCTACGATTACCTACAACAGCCAGCATTGTCGATAACTGCAGAACTGCAGACCTACCCTACTTTCCTTGATGTGGTAACATTAGTTCTGTTCTGTGCCTGGTTGATGGCTATTCCCAACCTTTAAAAATAGTGCCTGTTGCGGACTCTGCAGAAGTGTGAAGATCATTTGGTGGTGGCAGGAGAGGAGGAAGGATCTCCTTTAGAGTAGAGAGTGCAACAAGGCCAACCATGTGAGTTGTGATGACATTCTCTGTTCTGGGGGGAGCCGCAGAGACTGTTAAACCGCAAAGGAATGCATCAACTGTTGAAAAGTAACTTTATTGTTTTTAAACTTGTGTGCCTAGATTTGCTGATCAGGTTGGTTTCTTCTGCATACAAGAAGTCTTCAGCAAGTAAACAGTCAGATGTGAAAGCCTAAATTGTTTCCAGTGGCACTTTTAAAAGAATCTGTGAATTGAGATGAGCAATGGTTGACTGGAATGGAAGACTGGGCATTAGGTATGGGATGAAGAGGCAATTTGTAAAACACAAGAAACAAGAAATAGTGTAGAATTCTGTAGAATGGAGCCTTCAAAGTAAAGAAAAGTCCCTCTGGGAGGAGAAAAACTAAAAATTTTAAATGTACAACTAACCCATTAAACCGCTTATTTAAGGACAAGTTAACAAACATTTACTGTATACATGTGAATCCTTGAAGTCAAATTTTCTCTCCATTGCAAATCATTTGACTTACTAGTAGCCATATAAAATTATTTTAACATATTTATTGCCCTGGGTAGCCTTATGGAAACCTGAAAAGGGTACTGAAGAATAACAGTAATCAAATTAATCTTCCCACAAAATTTCTGTATCTTTTTAATACTAGAGTCTCCAGGTCCTACCATATATTTTAAGACTCATACAGAAATGTGTTCTGCTTATTTAGAGCCTAGATTTTGATAAAGATTTTTTTTTTTTTTTTACCAAACTCTATATGGCTCAAGCAGCCAAACTATATTCAAAGCACATCACGCAAGAGGACCCCTTTATGGTCAGTATAGAACCCCCTAAATTATTCAGACAACTCTAGTAATTGCTTCCATGAATGCAACTTTGTGTTCTTCTGAAACACATTTGGTGTTATTGCCCTCAGATAAAGAGGCACTGGACCGATTTTGCCAACTGGGATTTGGGTAAAGGTTACCCGCAAGAACCCATGTGAAACTCTGGTAAATTTACAACCTGTAGCATCAATCAGTTCAAACTTCACATACATCTTCCCCCCTACTAAACAAATATTGAAAAAAGCATAGAAATCTTTCATTCTCACTTTAAGCATTGTTTCAAAATGGCCTGCTGCCCAGTAAATTAAAAAGTGTCAGCTATTAATCACAACAACTCACTTTTTAAATGTTAGAAGATCTGACCTTCCTAAATCCTACATTACTTTCCAAGTAACTTCAATCAGTGCCTGCAACGCATCATATTCAATGGTGACTCTGCCCATTACAGGCTTCATCCTATTTTCTCCTCTTATCTTTTTCCCTTTTCTGTTTCTTCTCCCTCTTTAGTTTATTTTCCTACTCACTCCTCTCTAGCCTCTTTTGCTTTTCTTCTTCCTACTCACCCCCATTTCCTCATAATCCCCATATCTTAGGTGATTGGGTTTACATTACATATGTCCCTTTAGTATATGCTTCAGAAATCTATAATTGAGTTTTGAGTGAAAGGCTGGAACCCAAGCCATTAAAATGCATGGGTATTTGCCCTCCTTACAAGAGAGGCTTTGACATGTTATCTTTTCTGCACTTGAATATATACATATATTACTACATAGACTTTTCTTTTTGACATCCAATTCTACCTATAAAACCTTTAATAAAATAGTATTGGAAAAAAGCGGTAGTAGAAAAAAAAAAAAAAAAAAAGGATTTCCTCCTGCAAGGTAAGAGGGCATAATGTGCTAGTATGCATTGCATACTAGTACATTATTAAAGACTGACCTTGAAACAAAGCCCTCCAGTAGCTCTCTGTCACCACTGCAGAGGTTTTCATTCTTACCCGGTCTTCCTTCCAGGTTCACGGGCTGCCACCGCTTGAATGGCTGAGCCACAATGACGTCACTCCCACGTGGGATCCATTGCACAAAGCTCTGAAAGAATGGCACGGGTATGCCATTCCTTCAGAGCACATGCGCAGGTGACGTCACCTGCTACTGCTCACTGGAATATCTCCATTATCACATTTTGCACATTTAGGAGATATTTATTGTACCTACAGGTAAGTTTATTAAAAGCTTACCTGTAGGTAAAAATCAAATGCAAGAGTTTACTATCACTATAACCACTTGCTGATCGCCTAACTAGGAAAATACATCATGATTTTGACGTTTAATACCGGGATTATGGCTGCAGCTAGATGCCATAACCCCATATTATTTTTTCCCTCAGGCACTGATCTTTCTCATAAAGATGGTCCAAGTGGTGGATTAGCTGCTGGATCACTTTTAGAAGGGGTCGTCCCACCCCCCACCCCCACCCCCCTGCAGCTTTCCTGTGGTTTTCAGGCTTACCTGGCTGATTGGGAAGTCTGAAAACCAATCCAGTGCTGGCGGTGGCTGAGCACAGAGATGAGCAAAAAATAGATGGTCTCTACTCATTTCTATGCCCTAGTAGGACCGGAGCGACATCATAATGTCACTTCTGGTTCTGGCCCCACTTACTTTTGCTTTTAAGGGTAGAGGAGAGATTTGGGGTCTCTCCATAAAGAGGATCTGTCATTCTGTATTGTTATCATAATGTTTACATTCCTTGCGATAGCAACTAAAGTGATAAAAACATTTTATTTAAAGGGATAGTGTAAAAATGAAAAAAAGTGAAAACAAAAAAATATTTAAGCGCCCCCGTCTCCCTGTGCGCAGTGGTGAACGCATACGTAGGTCACACCCACATATGTAAACGGTGTTCACACCACACATGAGGTATCACCGTGAACGTCAGAGCGGGGGAATAATTTTAGCACTAGACCTCCTCTGTAACTGTAAACTGGTAACCTGTAGAAATTTTTAAAACGTCGCCTATGGAAATTTTTAAGTACCGCAGTTTGGCGCCATTCTGCGCAATTTTAAAGCAAGACATTTTAGGGTTTATTTCTTGATTAAAGTTTTTTTTTTCCAAAAAAAATTGCGTTTGAAAATCCACTGCGAAAAAAACACGTGACGTAAATAATTGAAATAACCGCCATTTTATTCTCTAGGGCCTCTGCAAAAATAAATATATATGGGGGTTTTCTAAGTTGTTTTTTAGAAAAAAAACACTGATTACTTGTAAACAAAGAGTGCCAGAAAAAGGCCTGGTCCATATGTATGGGTCTGCATGTAATTACATCTTCTAATGTAGCTATGTGTAAGATGTGAGATAAGCAAGGAGTTTTCACAGGAATGCCTGTCTGAGTAAAGCCTAATGCCGCGTACACACGGTCGGACTTTGCGTCTACAAAAGTCCAACGGACGCCGACGGACTAAAGCTGGCTGGTAATCCGATCGTGTGTGGGCTTCTCCGGACTTTCAGCAGACTTTTTCAGCCTCAAATCCGACGGACTTTAGATTTGAAACATGCTTCAAATCTTTACGTCGTAACTACGACGGACCCCGAAATCCGCTCGTCTGTGTGCTAGTCCGACGGACAAAAACCCATGCTAGGGCAGCTATTGGCTACTGGCTATGAACTTCCTTATTTTAGTCCGGTGTACGTCATCACGTACGAATCCGTCGGACTTTTGTGTGGTCGTGTGTAGGCAAGTCCGTTTGTTAGAAAGTCTGCTGCAAGTCCGCCGAAAGTCCGCCGGAAGTCTGTCGGACAGGCTGTCGGACTTTTGTAGACGAAAAGTCCGACCGTGTGTACGCGGCATTAGGGTTTGTTAGGTCAAAGGAGGAGCACAAGGGGATTAAGCATTAAGTCCCTCTTGCCCCAAGGACCCATGGGCTGTTATGATGATATATTTGCTATTGGCATCTGTTACTTATGACATTACTAATATATCACATGACTTTGTAAAATTAAGTTTCCTCTTCAAACCCTTTTATAATGCAAAAAATAAATAAATTTAGGATTCGGCTGATGTAGCCAAGACTATAGTTGCTGCAGACATTTGCTTTTCCTCCTGTTGTTGCTGCAATATTCTTCTATGGAATTGACAGTTATATTGAACCATTGTTTGTAAACAAATGCAGCAGCCATCTTTAATAAGACCATTAAATGAACCTTCAATAATACAGAAATGTGGCAGCCATCTTTAAGGAGACCATTGGGGGCAGCCACTTTCTGGTTCTATCTAAGAGAGAGAAGGAGGAGCTGGATGAGGCAGAGGAGTGAGGACACACGTGCCAAGAGGGTGCAGGAGTGTGCGGGGGCTGAGCTGCTTATCTGGAGCTGGAGATCCTGGAACCCTGTTTCGGGTGGCTTTCATCCAAGCACACTTCCAGGAAGCCAAGGCACAAGCTGCTGTTTGATTTCTTTGGCTTGGAAATTGTGAGCCTACTCCCTGGGAGAGTGTAAGGTATTCAGTGAACACCTTGTGTGGCCGGACTGCCTGGTAGAGCCTCCCCTCCCCCTGCTGATGGCTAAAGTTATACCAAACTGAATCTCTGTGAATGCATAGAGTTTCTGGAATTGAGCGTGGGACTGGCAAGAGCTCAAACTTCAGCAAGCTGACTTTCTTCTCTACACTGTGTTATTTCTGAAAGGGCCCCACTGCTGCTTTCCAACGTGCTTATCTCATCTACCACTTGCTAGTGAGGAAGAGACTGTTTAGCCACTATAATAAGCCTTGTTTTCCCTCTTGATACTAAGCATAGGCTACACATAGATAGATGCATATTGCTAGAAAAGATTATTTCTAGTGCTTAGCTATTATTCCCTCCATATATAATATATTGCTGTGTTGCTTGTGTGCTCCTCGACATGCTAATTGTCTTTTTGCAAATTGTTGCTATCCAAATTGTTAAAGCTCCCAAGGTGTACCAGTAAGTGCTAGGTGAGCCAGGTGTGTCATCTCCAATTACATAGAGACATTAGATTCAGCAGATCCTCTGGGGATGACGTTACACTGAATGTTTGTATAGTCAGTCCTCTTTCTGAAAACGAGTGGTTTAAGGCATTAATTAGGTGATTTGTCTTTGTAGCTTATTAAACCTCCAAAATTTGCCACATGATGTGATTTTCAGCCTTCACTACCCAAAAATCATGCCTTATTTATTTTTTTCTTCCTCTGATGTATGAGGGCAAAATTTGACAGTTTGCGATTTAATTCTCTGTTGTCGCTGTCATCTGCAACTTTTTTTTAACTTTTTGTTATACTTCTGTCTTGGCACTGAGTGAACTGTCCTCTGTGCGGCCTTCCTCACGATTTTTTTCATTGTCTCTCCTATCCCGTCTGCATGGAAACTGAACAAGACTCTGACGGAACTTCTTGACAGCAAAGAAATAGACCAGAGGATCTAGGGCAGCATTAAGGGTGCTAAGGCAGGAGGTAAATCTGTTAGCCAATGCCAATCCTTGCCTTAAATCACAGGAAGATGACACATCTGTGCTTTCACCACCAGGCATCAAAACATGGTACAAGGTACGACTGAGATGGTAAGGAACAAAGCAGATCAGGAATATTGTTAAGACCAGCAGAACCATCTTTACTGCACGCTCCTTTGGTTTCCTGTCACCTCCTTTTCTAAGACGCCTTAAAATAAGTCCATAGCAAATGACTGTGGCCAAGAAAGGGATGGCAAAAGCTGCACTGAGAGAGGATAGCGCCCTCAAAGATGGTGTTTCTCGATACAATAAACGGCAAACATTTTCTTCCATTGATGCTCCTCTGCCTAACAGTAATGGGGCTGTAGCAAATGCAACAACAGCCCACAAAAAGCCACATGCAACATGAGCATGTAAGGGCTTTCTAATCTTGACAGAGTTGAGAGGGTGTACGATGGCCAAGTACCTATCAATACTTATCCCTGCTAAAAAATAAAGACTGGCATACATGTTTAAGTAGAAAACAAAGCCAGACAGTCTACAAGCCAGTGAGCCAAAGGGCCAGTTATTTCCAGAGAGATGATAGAAGAGTCTGTTGGGAAGGCTGAGAAGTAGGAAGAGGTCTGAAAGTGCAAGATGGAGGAGAAAGATGTCAGATGGTGATTTGGGTTGGCGATCTCGTGCAAACAGTGAGAGAGCTAGGATGTTTCCCAGGCCTCCTACAAAAAGGCCCATCAGGTAGCAAACAGACAGAAGAGCATTCTCCAACCAGGTTTCCTGTACACATGGATCCACCAAAGCAAATACAGAAGAATTTGTAAACATTTTGTTCTGTGAACCACTCATCTTCAACTATTTTAAGTGCCCCACTAGAAAAAATAGAAACATTGATTAGCAGTGTAATAGTTGGCATTCAATTAAATTATTTGCATTTTACATATTTACTCATAACTGCATTAGGATCCTATTAAAGCTAACCAAGGACATAGAAATATGTACATTCTAAAAGATCTGTCTTCTAAATGATCTTGTCATAAACATGCACATTTGGACATCTCAAGTGCCAATCAATCTTAGAGAAAGCAGTAAAAATCAAATGGCTAAAATATGTGTGGATATTCACAGGTTGGTAAATACAGTGCTTACTCCCTACTACTCCCTATCTTACTATATCCCAGAGTTGTGTAGTGTTTGCCTTTTATTGGCTAGCTGGATGAAATAGGGTGCAGACTTTTGAGACAATTCTGTCTCTTTAGTGGTAAAAAAAAATGCTCATAAAGCCTTATTATCAAGTAATATGTCCACAGGCATAATTCAAATTAACATGCATTTCATTAAAACTCTCCGCAACACTGAGAATTTTAACAATGAGCTCATTATACAGATTTTATGACTAGAAGGAAGGATTTAGGAACAGCACCAGTGAGCAGTCAATTGTAACTAATTGTGTGCCAAACATGCTTTCTATGGTATATTATACTTATTTGGGAATCATAGTTAGTATATGTTATGATTCAGCTTGGGGGAAATCTGACCTATCCCAGCATGTACAAAAAAGCTCCCTTATACTCTCTCTGCCTTGAGGATTACAATCTCCTTATTTTAAAGAAAAAGTTCGAGAATAGCAAAAAAAAAAAAAAAAAAAAAACCTACGTAGATGGCTGCAGCACCGATCCCAGCTGCAGCTGTCTCTTACCATCTCTACCCCAAGAACTGAGCGATTAAACACAGCGGATCGCTCAGTTCTGTGCAGAGAGCAGTGACTGTCAGTCGCTGGCTCTCTGCTCTGCCTCTCCAGCACTCACTGGAGCGCTGAACTGTGGAGGGGGTGGGAGGGGCTAGCTCAGTCTCCCAGCAGTATGCTGAGAGTTGAGCCAGCTGCTGATCCAGGTATCTGGGTGGATAACGACTCTAAAGTCAGGATCTTTCCCAAGCTTGGATCGGTTTTGGCCCGCTGTTAGCTATAAACGGGTCACAGGAGCGCAGAACGAAAATGGTTTGTTCAGTTAATGTATATACTTCAGTGTGCATGATTTAGACACTTTAGGACTGTAAATGTAAAAACGATTGTAAAGGTTCATTTTTTATAAACGTGTTATACTTACCAGCTCTGTGCAATGGTTTTGCACAGAGCGGCCTCTTACCTTTTCTTCTGGGGTCCCCCGCCAGAGCTTCTGGCTCCTTCTCCATTCAGAGTACACCCATAGCAAGCTGCTTGTCTATTGATATACACATACATTGCAGCTCGGCCCCACCTCCTGCTCCCTCCTCACAGGATTTAATTGACAGCAGCAGAAGCCAGTGGCAGCAGCAGAAGCCAGTGGTTCCTGCTGCTGCCCCTGAGTTTTGTGAAGAGATAGAGAGAGCAATGCTGGATCAAGATCAGGCTTAGGTAAGTAACAAGGTGGGGGTTACCTTCATGCAGAATAAGTTAAAGAACCTTTTTTAGCCTTTGCAATAATTTTAAGTATAAAAATGAGAACATGCTAATATTGACTGTGTTTGTATTATCCAATAGTTTTTGTTTTGGACACACCTAAAAGCATTTTCAGCAATGTTCAACATGACCTACTCCAGTAGGTACAAAATGCTCTGCTCCTGATACAAAATGCTCTCTGCCTTTCTGATTACATACAATTATTTAAGCTAATCCTTCACAACAGTTCATTGACGAAGCTCAGGAGAGGCATAAACAAAAGCAGCATGTTTGGCATATACCGTAGTGGGTCATGTTGGGGGTTCTGCATTATTTAAAAAGTCTCTGTGTTGTGTTGCTCACTATAATTGTTCCACTTTGTGGATATTGTATAATCCTAGGAACCTTCTAGTTTTGCACTAAGAATAAAGAAATACTAACATTGACTACAATTTATTTTGGCCTGGTTACTTTGGGTCTTGGGGATAAAGTTGTAATAAACAAATATGTTTTATCCTAGTAGAATTTATAAATATAGTTATATAGTATTATTGTGATGTGTGAATATGTCAAGCATTATTTTAAAGATATAAATGGCTTGACACTGGATGGGTATACACTATTGGCGTTAAATATATATGAAACTCCAATGATGTGGAGTTATTGCATTCAATTTCCTAGCGTGTGAAAGGTGCTCAAAGGGCTGAAGATGCAAAAGACTTAACCCATTGTTATGTGTACAGAAATTATATATGACAACAGCCACATGTTTAATGATAGGCCTTTTTTTTTTATAGGGAAAAGTTACAGCAGGGAAAAGTTACAGCCCCTGTCAGGTTTTATTGCTATCCCTGGCTTCATTAGTGATAATTTTACTTCACTTCCTCTCTGGGAGAAGTTTTGAGTATACATACACTTTTTATCAGCAATGAATAGTTCATCACCCAGTTAGCATGCAAAATAGTTGTATATCAAGTGCAGTAACCTATGACAATCAGTCAGTACTGATTAAACTCTGAGTTACAAGTAAAAGTTACTGTACTTTTCACATCATAATTGCCTTCACACTGTCCAAAAAATTAAGTTTAAATGTGTGATTTTAAACTGCATTGGTGGTCCAGTCTGATAATTAATATTTTTTTTTTTTTTGGATTTGGGTAGAAATCTTCTGTAAATCTGATTTCAGACAACATTTTTTTTCTGAATGATCAAAATAAATGTATTTTTAAGGTGTAAAAAAAAGTTACTATTAAAATGTTCTGTTAAAGGGTTGGTCCATCAAAAAGAACACAGTTCAGATATACAGTGCTGTGAGTAACTTGCTAGCTGGCAATATCATATATCCCAATGATAACATCTTCCTGCAAGAGCTCATTGTGCTCTTTCCTTTTACCTTTCAAGTCTTACATGATACAAAATGATAAATTCAATGAGGAGAGTGCTGTTTATTGCCTTTGATGTTGTGAATGGCTGGAAGTGTTCACACTACTACAGTACAGTTCCAAAGACCGCTAAACTATGGGTGACTCAACAATCCAGCTTCCATCAAAAGCTGAAATATTAGCTAGATTAAACCTTTTTTAGTGTGCTATATATGATTTGAACCAATCATATCTGGTCGTAATATCGTAATATATACATTGCAGAGATATATATTTATATAAATATAAATGTGTGTATGTGTATATATATATATATATATATATATATATATATATATATATATATATATATATATATATACACATACTGTATGTATAAAAAGAGAGAGCATTATAATATATATATATATATATATGGAATGGACATAAATCCTTGTTACATTTATAAATAGTATGATATTGTACATTAAATGCACATCAACTAATGTTGAAATTTTTTCCCCATCATTAAAAATTATCATTAAATAATCATGCCCCATTCCTACTTTGTATTCTGCTACTGATTTCCAAATGTTTATTTATTACAGGCATTTATATAACCAATAATTTATGTAATGCTTTACATATATACACATTATTCCCTGCCCTTAAGGAGATTACAATCTAAGGTCCCTATTTCCCATGTATACATTCTCACACACACACACATACTAGGGCTATATTACCTGCCAGCATGTCTTTGGAGTGTGGTGGGAAACCCACAGAAGCACAGAGGGCACATGCAAACTCCATGCAAATAACATCCAGGAGGGGATCTGAACCAACCCCAGTGTTGCAAGGCAGAAGTGCCCTGCAAAAGGGCACTGTGCTGCCCAGTGTCAAAATGAAAAGGAAAATGCACACTTTATTAAAAATCCAGGTTGATTCTAAATAAAAATGTTAACTGCCGTCAATAAACTAAAACTAAAAAAAGTTGTAAAGGTTCCCATTGAAATTTTGTCTAATATAGATTATTTATGCCTATCTCGCTATTCATAAACTTGTGCACACATAATCAGAACTATGAAAATGAATGGTCTGCTAAATAATCTAGTAATCTAGTAATATAGTAATCTCAACATACAGCACAAATTTAATAATAATGTAACCCCAGGTAAAATATATATTCATACTTGTAGAATTTTACATGCACTGTACTATTATATACCTAACATATTGATGTGTACTCACTGAAAGTAATAGCATACTTACAAGCTCACTCAAGTCTTCAAGCCCAGTTCCTCACTTAATAGCTGATGATCTTCTCTGATCTGCATGCCCTAGTTTAAGTAGGACTGTGCGTCTCTGTTAGGGAAGGCTATCCAGCTCTTTGAATAGAGAGGCGGGTGCCCCCACATTTCTGTCCGCTCCCTCACCCCTCAATCACATTGGAACAGCAGCATTTTTCACAGTAGGACAAAGAGGAGTGTGTCTGGGGAATGGATGAGTGCACTGTTGCCATAGTTACTTGGGGGGACATGCTAGAGGGGGCTATGACTTTTGTCAGATGAAACTATCATTCCTTGTATGCCATTACCAATAATAACCCCCTTATCAGAGAGCCCCTGTCATGTGCTGGCTTACACATATTCATCTTGTTCTGCTGTCCAGCACAGCTGCATACACATTGCCAAACAGCATTCTGGTCATGCAAGGCAGAACATGGGGCTTTAGGTAGAAAATACAAGTAGCATCAGTAAGAGATGTCTCTTTTAGAGGTTACCTGTAGTCATTAAAAGAACTTTGCAAAGACCAAGAGACGTCACTGCCTTACACTTACAGGGTAGGACACACTGAGCGGGAAGGCCAGAATCTGAAGCCGTTGTGCATAATAGCCAATTAGCTTCTAGCTTCAGTTTGTTCAGATACGCTTTTGAAAATTAAAGCTAGAAACAGATTGCTGCTCCAGATTCTGGCTTCTGGTTTCACTCCTATTAAATTCCCCTCAATGTGTTAGGAGAAAATGACAAAATCAGGAACATAAATGGGTCAGTTACTCATAGCCACTTTTCTGTATTTACAGGACCTGTTTGGTTCTAGATAGCAACACTGCTTCAACTTTCTTTGCTCCAGCTTTAGAAAACAGCCCCACTGAGTTAAACATCTTTCATATGGTCAGTAGTTTCTATTGGCCTCCAAAAAGCAATTGGCAGTGGGCAGAACCAGGCAGCAGAGAAGCCACTTCCAGGGTTCAGGAGGTGATCCTGCCACCACCTAACTGACTTTTTTTGCTTTTTCTTCCAGCGGATAATGCCGCGTACACACCAGTGGACTTTCCGGCGGACTAGGTCCGATGGGATTAGTCCGGCGGACAATCCGATAGTGTGTGGGCTAGTCCGATAGCTTTTCGGGATAAAAATCCAACGGACCTAGAAATAGAACATGTTTCAAATCTGTCCGACGGACTAAAATTGGGAATACTGTGTGCTGGTCCGACGGACCAAATACGACGCAAGGGAAGCTATTGGCTACTGGCTATTGAACTTCCTTTTTTAGTCCTGTTTACTTCATCACGTTCAAACCGAACAGAGTTATGAACGGACTTAGTCCTATCGTGTGTGGCCAAGTCCGTTGGTTTGGAAAGTCCGTCGGACCTAGTCAGAAAGTCAGTCGGAAAGACCGTCGGACCTAGTCCGCCGAAAAGTCCGCTCATGTGTACGCGGCATTAGGGGTTTTTGACATAAAAACATCATGCCGCATTAGCCAAGCGTTTAGCTTGCAATTGTGTGGTGCCCAATTGATTTTAATTGGCAAATTTGACAGACAGCCCCGTCAAACCTAGCATGCCAAATTAAAGTGTTTCTAAATGAAGAAGTTTTTTTTTTACCTTAATGCATTCTATGCATTAACCACTTCAATACAGGGCAGTTTCCCCCCTTCCTGGCCAAGCCAATTTTCAGCTTTCAGAGCAGACCCCCCCTGTTAGGAGAGCAGCTCTCCTCTTCCTTTTTACGCTGTGATCGGACACAGCTGATCAAATGGTAAAGATCCTACGTCAGAGGCTCTTTACTGAGATCGGTGATGTGGTATGTCAGACTGACACACCACACCAACTATCGCTGTGCTGCGTGCCCCCTTGGGCGCTCGATTGTGGCTTATCCTGCTGGATGTCATACGATGCCTGGTCAGGATAATGAAACCACTTTCCGGCTGTCATTCTGCTATATGGCGGGCATAAAGTGGTTAAAGTACACCTAAAGTATACCCTTTGTTTTGGATAAAGGGGAGAGGGATTAGAACATCTGTCAGGTTTTTATTGCTGTCTGTGTCCCCCTTAGTGAGCCATCCTTTCTATTTGTCCTGTATACCAATATAATTGAATGTCATTTGTTAAAAGAACAGGGGCTGGAAAGCACCCACCCATAGGTGACCATAGCTCCCAACTGTCCCTGATATCGAGGGACTGTCCCTGATTTGGAGCAATGTCCCTCTGTCCCTCATTCCTCCTCATTTGTCATTTGAAACCACAAAGCTCCTGATTCACTCCCTAGTTATCTCTCGCCTCGACTACTGCAATTCCCTCCTCTTTGGCTTACCTTTAAATAGACTATCCCCCCTTCAGTCCATCATGAATGCTGCTGCCAGACTCATCCACCTTACAAACCACTCAGTGTCTGCTACCCCTCTCTGCCAATCCCTCCATTGGCTGCCACTCGCCCAACGAATTAAATTCAAAATACTAACAATAAGTTACAATGCCATCCACAACTCTGCCCCCAGTTACATCACTAACCTAGTCTCAAAATACCAACCTAATTGCCCTCTCCGTTCCTCCCAGGACCTCCTGCTCTCTAGCTCCCTCATCACCTCCTCCCATATCCACCTCCAGGACTTCTCCCGAGCCTCGCCCATCCTCTGGAATTCCCTACCCCAATCTGTCAGACTGTCTCCAAATGTATCCACTTTTAGGCGATCCCTGAAAACTTTCCTCTTCAGAGAAGCCTATCCTGCCTCCATCTAACAACTGCACTATTTTCTACATTAGCTCATCCCCCACAGCTATTACCCTTTTGTATAACTTGACCCTCCCTCCTAGATTGTAAGCTCTAACAAGCAGGGCCCTCTGATTCCTCCTGTATTGAATTGTATTGTACTTGTACTGTCCTCCCTAATGTTGTAAAACGCTGCATAAACTGTTGCCGCTATATAAATCCTGTATAATAATAATAATAATAACAATTTGTCCCTCATTTTGGTCTGATCTATATAGATGTATATAAAATGCACTTTTTATCTATCAAAAAGTGTTTTTCAGCGCTAAACCTTTCATCTGATTTCTTTTCTGAGTTCTCTGACCAGTGTGAAAGTATCCAACCTGAGGTCTTATGCCTTTATATAGTTGTAGCGCTGGTAGATTTGCGATCTACCATATGTTAGGTAAATTTAGTAACTTGTTCGTTAAATAGGTTAGGTTTGCCTCTGTTCCAGCTTGGCTGACGTTGTGTGTGTTTCCGTGCTGACCGGTGGGTGTCGCTGTCACCACTGGTCAGTGTTGGGAATGCAACGTTTCGAAGCGTATGGATGCTCTTCTGTCCCGGAGACAACTCGGTGGAGGTGGTCCTCCGAGATGCATTCTGGGCGAGGGTATTTATGGGACAGACGCCATATTGTAGGGTTCGTTTTACAGCCACCTGCTGGCCCTCCTGGCCGACAGGTATGCGTTAGAGAAGCAATATCGTGGTCCTCCGTTCCGGAGGCCCACATCGCTGCGGCGCAGGGGTGGGCCCAGAGGCTTGTCTGGGGCCTACCACAGCAGCCGAGGAATGGTCCTGAGCTGTCTATCCAAAGGGAGGAAGCTGGACAACCGAGGAGATCCCAGGGAAGGATCATGGAAGGATCACGCAGCGTGCTGGTCTGGAGAGGGGCCTGGTGACTCGGTTGGAGGACGTATCCTAAAAGTAACTATACAGCATAGTGTTGCCGGGTTGGCTTAAAGGTTCAAGCACTGTGACTGACGTTCATTGTATAAAACCAATACATCCTGTGGCAGAGGATTGTACCGGTTTATCCCAAACAAGTCTGTGGCAGAGACTTTTGTTTGTGCTACGTACTGGCTGCTAGGCAAGTGAGAGAGGCCTATCCAGGCGAGCAAAGAGTGTGTCCCACGAGGGGAGCGCATTCTATTATAATATCTAAATTCTACCAGGACATTTGTCAAGAACCCTACAAGAAGATATTTGAGTTTCTTCTGCAGTTTCACTTCTGCCTCTTTCCTGCTATTTCCTTAGTAAATAGTTCAATAAAGCATTGAAAAAGTACTCAAGTGTTGGTGCGTGTATCGTCCGGGGGTAAACTCAACGGAACCGCTAGACCCGGTTCCGGTAAAACAGAGGGAAGGAGAGTGAAGGTAACAAGCCCGCTTAAACCAGCAGCTCCACCGAGAGTTAGTGCTACATAGTCATGGAACTCCTTGTTGATGTTTAATAGCCTTTTGACCTACTGTAGTGTGCAATGACCTTCAGTATATAAATTGAATAACAAAAAACAGACTAATGATTACACATATATATTTCAAAACTGTTTTATTTTTACATTAGCCACATAAACAAATCCTATTACCTATCATGTACTGTGAGGTTTTATGCTTGTTGCATAGGTTGTTTCTGATAAAGGCACCAGCATATAAGGCTTCCAAACTCACAGCAAAATGGTTGCTGGCAACAGGTGCCAAGTCACGGGAGGTGTCCCGAAGGTGGCTTAATAGCTGTACTGTGTGGGGGCTGGTAATTGCAGTGATATATGCAAATCAGTATTATTACTATTTGGAAGGGCAGATACTGCCTGCTTTCCTGGCAATTACTTACCAGCTAGAGATTTACTTGAAAGCAATATGTAAGCTTGAATAAATGAAAGGTCCTGTAGACTACTATGTGACAGCTGTTAAAGTATTTGCGACATGTGTTAGATTCTATAGCCAGAACTTAAGTGTTCTTTTGCTACAAGGGGCAGAGGTTTTCTGAATCATCTGGCAGTTTGATGCAGGGAATTGGTGGATGACTTACTTACACTTTAAGCACTTATAACATTATCAATATCTATGATCAAAATTTCAAATCATATATTCATTTAAACATTGCATTTGAATTATTTCTTGCCTTCTCCTTACACCTTATAAACTTTGTGAAGATCCCCACACACTTACTTCTTTGATTTCTGACATGTATTCAGTATGCCCTGTAAGTAGGCACTGCTGTGTCACAGAATTCACGGAACCTGCTTTCTGAAGAACAGAGGTGCTAAGAGGAGGAGCTCCAGAAGGCAGTATAAGTACAGGAATCACAGCTTGCAGAGAGCAAGATACCATGGGACATGCAGTCCGTAGCAATCAAAATTAAAAAGCAGATGAGTGTAATATGCGGGGAATCCAGCAAGTTGTGGAAAGAGAGAACCTGCAGACAGGCAGTGCTTGCAGCATGAAAGGAGATTTTTCAAGTAAGCATATATTAGATTGTCAAAAATACCTAGTGACTGTATTGCTATTACAATGCTGATGTTATAAAGTGAATGCTGTATGCTTTGACCATAGAACTCCTTTAAGAATTGAAATTGTTTGTGACGTTTACTGGTTCTGGCACTGATGTGGCACAGGGATGGCTCTGTACAAAGACCAGGCATTGCACATCTGCTTTGCTGGAGGCTGGCAATTTATTTGTCAATGAACAGATATTTCTTGTGGTAATCAGTGTAAAATTAAAGACATTACAAAAGTCTCCCAGATGGCTTGTCACAAAATAGATTTCTCTCTTCATTTAACAGAATACAACACTAGGCACTAATGTTTATCAGTACAGATAAGACAGATGCTGGTGCCAGCTGGTGATTTAAGGATAGACTGGTTTCTGTAGTCACCATTCTGACTGCCATGTTTTTTTTTAACTCAGCATCAGGCACGGATTGGCTACAATTCATTTCTCATTTTGAGTATATTTAGAGGTCTCAGAACAGCTGCACTATGGATCCTTTGCATTTTGCTGCTTTAACAGAAAGTAGTTGATGTACGATGTCAACAGGTCATCCATTTTATAGCCCTGCAGGATAATAATTAGCATATTAATAACAAGTAAAAATAGAAAGAATCTCTTTCAGAAGCAGTGATAATTTCTTGTCAACACTCTTCGGAACAAGCATACACTACACTGTTTAATGGACTAAGCAGAAATTATGCAAGATAGGAAAAAAGCGTAGAAAGGGTTGGCGTTAAACAAAGATAAAGATATTATCATTGCAAATAGGAAGTCCTATAAAGATGCACCAACAGCAACAAAACACTACAACATTATCAAATCAAAATGTTATAAACTGGAGTCAGTGGGACCTTAAAAACAATATACCGAAAATAAAATCAATAAATGCTGATAAGAGCATAAAGTGTATATGAACTGTAAAAATGAACTTCTTATATCTGCATCCTTTTTGTCTGTTAAATATACCATTGAAAGTGTTTTTGTATAACTGTTCTATAAGTGCAAAAAAAACCTGTTGATCTTGCAAGAAGTTCTAACTATGGACTACAGAATAACCCCCCCCCCCATGTTAATGAGAAGAGGAGAGATTGAGTTGTTCTGTTGCCCTCTTCTGGATTAATAGTGAGTATTGTCTCCCTTGGCAAGTATGTTACCGGCAGGATCTCTGGACTAAATAAAGGGAATAAAAATTAAAACCATTGAAGCTACCTCATCAAAAGTTTGGTAAGCTGCAGTATATTGAAGTTTTTAGATACATTTAAAATGAAGGTGAACTGATGGTCTACTCTAAAGATTCTCTTTTTTTGTCTTAAGTCAAAAGGATTGAATTTCATTGCACAGATCTCTACAGACATATATAACAATGGAAATCTCATACTAGTGCCACATAAGTCACTTGAATTGATTACTGGACACTGAACTCTATACAAGCAGAATTCCAATAACCATACACCGCCACATCCCTGTGCTGAATTTAGTGTAGAATAGAGAGACAAGTAGAACTGCCAATAGATTGCCTGTTCACAATGCCACATCTCTGGTTGCTTACACAAGCAAATTCAAAGTGGTGAGACATGTGAGCCTAGCATATTTGATATATAATGCTGATCTACACCTGCCAGGATTGTTTCATTCGGCTCTATCATAATTTTTCTCAGTGGAAAGGGCTACAACCTTTGTATTGGTCATAATGTTACAGAGACATGATGTATACATACCAATGAAGTCTCACACAGGATCTTGTTGTCTCTCACAAGGCTTCCAGTTGTCATCTGGAAGTATGTATTGCCACTGTTCCAGCGAGAAATCTTGTTCAAAGGGTGATTGACCAGCAACTCCTGGTGGACAAAACAAAGATGTTAGATACCAATATGACCATAAGCAGAGTATGTATCTCACTGGGCATTAAGTATGGTAAAATAACACTTGTAGTTTGAAAGCAAGCTGTTGTAGCACTATGTCATATGGGGGGGAATTTACTAAAACGGGTGCACACAGAATCTGATGAAGCTGTGCATAGTAACCAATCAGCCTCTAGGTTTTATTGTCAAAGCCTTATTGCACAAGCTGAAGTTAGAAGCTGATTGGTTTTTATGCACAGCTACACCAGATTCTGTGTGTAGCAGTTTTAGTAAATCTCCCCCATGCTGACAAGTCAATAGACATTAAAATGTCATATTCTGGCAGAAAATTAGACCTAAGCTTTTAGTGTTCTGTTCTTTGTGAATAGGTTGTATTGTCTAAGATACAGTTTGAGCCTACTTTATTGTGCCTTATAGTGAATATGCATGATTTACATTATACATATCTAGCAAAAATAATTTCTTTGTTTATAAGCGGGCGGGGTGTACAGAGAACATGAATGCATACAGTAAAAGCATTTAATAATATAGGGCCAAGTCAGTAAAATTCAAACTAACGCTGCCAGCAAGGATAAGTGGTTTGGACTAATTTACTTAGTGCTTGTGCTCCGCTACAAGCTTCACACCCTCTCCTGTTCCCCAGAGTCAGGAGCAGGCAACCCACAATCGTGTGTGCCTTTGCATTCAGTACACTACTCCTCCCCTGGAAAAAAAAAAAGGGGGAAAATAGCCGCTCACAATAAAAGTTAAGGTTAGGTTTATTGAAATAAACCAATGCCCAGACAAGTCCACCTGGTGCAAGCAACCTAATGCATTTCACTCCCAAAAGGAGCTTAATCATAGAGGGAATAAAGCACAGTGAGACAGTCCTCATATCCAGATCTGAAACACACTGTCTTCTCCCAGCATGCCTCAATGAGCTGGGTGGACGATTCTCATGGTTAACTTCCCATTAGTTCACAGTGACCAATCTCAAGCGCTAACTCTACACAACAGCACGAAGTTAGTATTCTATGTTCAATCTCTCTTAGCCGTAGTAAGTTTACCAACAAGCAACTCTGTAACAATAATCTTTGATCTCCAAGTCTATCATGCAGTATAGTCAATCACAATAAAAATAGAAACTAATTAAACCACTACCCCAGTGTTTTTTAATAAAAACTAAACATATTATTCATCATTTTAAATCCATAATTCCAGGTAAAGGAAAAACATACATTAACATTAGATCTAAGATTATACAGTATATCTACAATTCAGTATATTCACAATTATCAAAATTCTAAGTTTAAACAATTGACCCAATTTCATTTATAGTTCTAGCCTACTAGATCATAAAACCAGACAACCAGCTTAACCATTTATTAGAAAATAATGAAAATCATTCAAAACACATTATAGACATAGCACTAATATATAAATCTATTTAACACTAGAATGAAATGAGACATTCAATACTTTTATTGACGAGGCTATATATATATATATATATATATATATATATATATATATATATATATATATATATGATGCCAATTAGAGGAGGAAAAAAAAATGATTTTTATATCCTCACCTAGTCATAATAATGGGAAACATCCCATTCAAACTTAACCACTTCAATACAGTTTACTTATACACCTTCCTGCCCAGACCAATTTTCAGCTTTCAGCGCTGTCGCACTTTGAATGACAATTGCGCAATCATGCTACACTGTACCCAAACTAAATTTTTATCATTTTGTTCCTACAAATAGAGCTTTCTTTTGGTGGCATTTGATCACCTCTGAGATTTTTATTTTCTGCTAAACAAAAAAAAAAAAAGACTGAAATTTTTGAAAAAAAATATGTTTTTTTTTGCTTCTGTTACAAAACGTAATTAAATAAGTAAGTTTTCTACTTCACTGATGGGCACTGATGGGGCAGCACTGACAGGCACTGATAAGGCGGCACTGATGGGCACCGATGAGGTGGCACTGATGATGGGCACTAATATGCGGCACTGATGGGGCACTAATAGGCGGCACTGATGGGCACTGATAGGTGGCACTGATATGCAGCACTGATGGGTACACATAGGTGGCACTGAAAGGCGGCACAGATGGGCACTGATAGGCAGCACAGATGGGCACTGATAGGTGGCATTGATGGGCACTGATAGGTGGCATGGATGGGCACTGATAGGTGGCACTGAGGTACACTAATAGATGGTACTGATGGATGCCAATCAGTGCCAATCAGTGATGCCCATTGTGGGCTATGATTGGCATCCATTTGGGGCACTGATTGGCATCCATTGTGGGCACTGATTGGCATCCCTGGTGGTCTAGGGTGGCATACCTGGTGGTGACATCCCTGGTGGTCCTGGTGGCATCCCTGGTGGTCCAGTGTGGGCATCCTCAGGGGGCTGTGCTGATAATCAATCAGAGCAGACCCCCCCATCAGGGGAGCAGCCGATCGGCTCTCCTCTACTCGCGTCTTACAGACGCGAGTGAGGAAAAGCCGATCAACAAATCTTCTTGTTTACATTGTGATCAGCCGTGATTGGACACGGCTGATCACGTGGTAAAGAGTCTCCGTCTAGACCACACCACAACAACAATCGCTGCGATGCACGCCCCCGGGGGCTTGCAGCGGCTTGATATCTTGGCGACGTCATATGACGTCCAGTCAGGATATCGAAACCACTTTGTCGCCGTCAGTTTGCTATATAGCGAGCAGCAAGTGGTTAATAACACAGTGTTATTACCTATGAAGAATGTAATAACATACAGTGCCTTGAAAAAGTATTCATACCCCTTGACATTTTCCATATTTTGTCATATTACAACCAAAAATTTAAATGTATTTTATTGGCATTTTTTGTGATAGACCAACACAAAGTGGCACATGCAGTAATTGAGAAGTGAAAGGAAAATGAAAAATTTTTTTCAAAATGTTTTACAAATAAATATTTTTGAAAAGTGTGGCGTGCATTTGCATTCAGCCCCCTTTAGTCTGATACCCCTAACTAAAATCTAGTGGAACCAATTGCCTTCAGAAGTCACCTAATTAGTAAACAGAGTCCAGCTGTGTGCAATTTAATCTCAGTATGCAGCTGTTCTGTGAATCCCTCAGAGGTTTGTTAGAGAACCTTATTAAAAAAAACAGCATCATGAAGGCCAAAGTACACACCATACAGGTCAGGGATAAAGAGAATTTTAAAGCAGGGCTAGGTTATAAAAAAATATCCCAAGCTTTGAACATCTCACAGAGCACTGTTCAATCCATCATCCGAAAAAGGAAAGAGCATGGCACAACTGCAAACCTACCAAGACATGGCCATCCACCTAAACTGAAAGGTGGGCAAGGAGAGCATTAATCAGAGAAGCAGCCAAGAGGCCCATGGTAATTCTGGAGGAGCTGCAGAGATCCAAAGCTCAGGTGGGAGAATCTGTCCACAGGACAACTATTAGACGTGCACTCCACAAATCTGGCCTTTATGGAAGAGTGGCAAGAAAAAAGCCATTATTGAAAGAAAGCCACAAGAAGTCCTGTTTGCAGTTTGTGAGAAGCCATGCGGGGGGACACAGCAAACATGTGGAAGAAGGTGCTCTGGTCAGATAAGACCAAAATTTAACTGTTTGGCCTCAAAGCAAAACGCTATGTGTGGCAGAAAACTAACATTGCACATCACCCTGAACACACCATCACCACCATCAAACATGGTGGTGGCAGATAGGGAAGCTGGTCAGAATTGATGGGGAGGTGGATTGAGCCAAATACAGGGAAATCTTAGAAGAAAACCTGTTAGAATCTGCAAAAGACTTGAGACTGGGGCAGAGGTTCACCTTCCAGTAGGACAGTGACCCTAGTCATAAAGCCACAGCTACAATGGAATGGTTTAGATCAAAGCATATTCATGTGTTAGAATGGCCCAGTCAAAGTCCAGACCTTAATCCAATTGAGAATCTGTGGCAAGATTTGAAAATTGCTGTTCACAGATGCTCTCCATCCAATTTGACAGAGCATGAGCTATTTTGCAAAGAGGAAATGGGGAGGGTGCAGCTCGGCTGGGGGAGAAGATGGCTGAAGATGACCGAAAAGTTAGAGGGGCTCTTAAACTATGTGACGGGGGGAGGGTCCAGATGTAGAGATAGCCAGCGTTGAACAAGGTTCAGCGGGTTTATTGGGGGCATTAGCGGTAGGGAGAGTAAAGTACCTAAACCCAAGGTAAGTAACTTGACAAATCCAAATTGCAGCCTCATTACCAACAAGGTGATAGTATGCGAACAGACAAAACTACGAGGCTTGTACACTAATGCTAGAAGTCTGGCTGACAAGATGGGGGAACTGGAACTGCTGATGTACGAGGAGGATTTAGATTTTGTGGGAATCTCAGAGACTTGGTTTAACAGCTCCCATGATTGGTTGGCAACCATCCAGGAGTATTCCCTATATCACAGAGATAGGCAGGGTAAAAAAGTTGCAGGGGTATGCCTGTACATCAAGAATGATGTGCAAGCGATTGTGAGGGAAGACATCACCAATAAAGCAAGGGAGGAGGTGGAGTCCTTATGGGTGGAGCTCCAAAGGGAGGAAACAAAGGGGAAAGTAATACTGGGCGTATGCTATAGGCCCCCTAATCTGAGGGAGGAGGGGGAGGCGGACCTCATATCACAGTTTGGAATGGCGGCAAGGATGGGAAGTGTCAATATAATGGGGGATTTTAACTATCCAGATATAGACTGGGCGGAAGGTACCACGCATTCGTCTAAGGCTCGTCATTTCCTAAATGTCTTGCAGGACAATTTCATTGGTCAGATGGTAAATGCACCAAGAAACGTTACTAGACCTACTAATTGCTAACAATACAGACCTGATCGCGGATGTGGAAATAGGGGGCAACTTAAGAAACAGCGACCACAGGTCAATTAGCTTCAGTATAAATCACAAAAATAATAAGCACAAGGGTAATACAAAGACACTGAATTTCAAAAGAGCCAACTTCCCTAAATTACGCTCTTTGCTAGAAGATATTGAATGGGATGAAATTCTAGGAACAAACAACATGAAGGAAAAATGGGAGTGCTTTAAGAGCATACTAAATAAAGGTATCACCAAGTGCATTCCGAGGGGAAATAAATTTACAAGCGCTAATAAAAATCCTGGGTGGCTCAACTCCAACGTAAAAATACATATAAAGGCAAAAGATAAGGCTGAAAAAATAAGGCAAAAAATACAAAGCTGAGGGGTCATTATCATCATTCCAACTTTACAAAGAATGCAATAAGAAATGTAAGGGTGCAATCCGGCTGGCTAAGATAGAACACGAAAGGCGAAGGAGAGTAAAAAAGCGGAGGAGAGTAAAAAAAACCCCAAGAAATTCTTTAACCACTAGAGATCCGTGCTATAGCCGAATGACGGCAACAGCGCAGATCTACAATGCCGGGACTACGTCTATTGACGTCGTCCCCTTTCCTTGCTCCCCGCCCTGCTCTCGTGAGCGTGCATCGGGGAAAATCTGTGTTGGCCGTGTCCCCTGGACACAGCCAATCCCAGATCACTGTAAATGGCCAATCAGGGCGGCCGTTTACAGCGCGATCGCTGCCTCCAATGAGAGATGATCACAGAGACAGCGTGTGAGGAGAGAGAGGATCTGTGACTCGTTGTGAGTAATTATCTACAGTTCTACAGTTGAAAAAACAAAGTGTGCCCTAACAGTGCCCAATCAGTGCCCACAGTGACCCATTAGCATCAATAGCTAGTGCCATCTGTGCCCACTTGTGCGCATCAGTGCCCACTTGTGCCATCAATGCCCCATCTGTGCCCCATCCAGGGCCGGATTTGCCACAAGGCCACCGAGGCCAGGCCTCGGGGCGGCAGTGGTGCAGGGGCGGCGCCGCTCCTGCGGCGACTTCGCGGCCGCCCCCCTATTCGGGCTGCCCATTAAACTCTATTGGGGCACCGGTGCCCGTAGAAAAGATGGCCGCGAGCCAACCACGCAACTGCGCATGCGCCGTTCCGAAGCCGGCCGGGCTCGGGAAAGCTCGTATGTGCTCGGCCGGGCGGCGCATGTGCAGTAGCGTGATTGTGCAGCCCGGCGCCATTTTTGAAAAAATCAATGTAATGTCAGCGGTGCGGCAGCGGGGGAGAGAGATGACATCTCTCATTGCCCGCACCGCTGTTGCGCCCTCCTCCATCTGATAGAAGGCAGCATGGCAAGTGACATCCCCATCTGGTGGCAGGGAGCATGGCAAGTGACATCCCCATCTGGTGGCAGGCATGGTGGCAAGTGACATCCCCATCTGGTGGCAGGCAGTGTGGCAAGTGACATCCCCATCTGGTGGCAGGCATGGTGGCAAGTGACATCCCCATCTGGTGGCAGGCATGGTGGCAAGTGACATCCCCATCTGGTGGTAGGCAGCGTGGCAAGTGACATTCCCCTCTGGTGGCAGGCAGCATGGCAAGTGACATTCCCATCTGGTGGCAGGCAGCGTGGCAAGTGACATCTCCATCTGGTGGCAGGCAGCGTGGCAAGTGACATCCCCATCTGGTGGCAGGCAGCATGGCAAGTGACATTCCCATCTGGTGGCAGGCAGCGTGGCAAGTGACATTCCCATCTGGTGGCAGGCAGTGTGGCAAGTGACATTCCCATCTGATGGCAGGCAGCGTGGCAAGTGACATTCCCATCTGGTGGCAGCGTGGCAAGTGACATTCCCATCTGGTGGCAGGCATAGAGGCAAGTGACATCCCCATCTGGTGGCAGGCAGCGTGGCAAGTGACATCCCCATCTGGTGGCAGGCATAGTGGCAAGTGAATCTCCATCTGGTGGCAGGCATAGAGGCAAGTGACATCCCCATCTGGTGGCAGGCATAGTGGCAAGTGACATCCCCATCTGGTGGCAGGTGACATCCCCATCTGGTGGCAGGCAGCGTGGCAAGTGACATCTCCATCTGGTGGCAGGCATAGTGGCAAGTGATATCTCCATCTGGTGGGAGGCATAGAGGCAAGCGACATTCCCATCTGGTGGCAGGCATAGTGGCAAGTGACATCCCCATCTGGTGGCAGGCATGGTGGCAAGTGACATCCCCATCTGGTGGCAGGCAGCGTGGCAATTGACATCCCCATCTGGTGGCAGGCAGCGTGGCAAGTGACATCCTCATCTGGTGGCAGGCATAGAGGCAAGTGACATCCCCATCTGGTGGCAGGCATAGTGGCAAGTGACAAGCGATGGTGGCAGGTGACACGCTCAGAGCTTCCAATGATTCTGCATTATGGTGAGTTGAACTATTTCATTTTATATTACAATGTAATGATAGAAATAATGCGTTTCAATCATCCTGACACCATAACAACCATGGTGTCGGAGATGATTGAAGCACTATCACCAGCCATTGCCCGCGAAAAATCCTTACCCCTCGCGCGCTTACCCTGAAGTATTTTCAGTCTGTACAATTAAAGCCAGTTATTTTCAGTGTTCTCGTGTGTGGAGATATGTTTTTAATTGATCTATTGTAGCAGTCATCGATAAAGGACAAGAATGGTGGTGTGTGTGTATGTGTTTGTGTGTGGGGGGGGGGCGGCATTGAAGGACCCGGCCTTGGGGCGGCAAAGGGAGTAAATCCGGGCCTGGCCCCATCTGTACCCGTCTGTGCCCATCTGTGCCCGTCTGTGCCCATCTGTGCCCATCTGTGCAACCAGTGCGCATCAGTGCGCATCAGTGCAATCAGTGTGCATCTGTGCCACCTCATCAGTGCCCATCTGTGCCAATCAGTGCCCATCTGTACCAATCAGTGCCGCCTCATCAGTGCACATCTGTGCAATCAATCAGTGCACATCTGTGCCACCTCACCAGTGCCCATCTGTGCCGCCTTAACAGTGCCCATCTGTGCCACCTTAACAGTGCCCATCTGTGCCACCTCAACAGTGCCCACCTGTGCCACCTCAACAGTGCCCATCTGTGCAATCAATCACTGCACATCTGTGCAATCAGTGCACATCTGTGCCGACTCATCAGTGCCCATTTGTGCCACCTCAACAGTGCCCATCTGTGCCACCTCAACAGTGCACATCTGTGCAACCAGTGCACATCTGTGCCGACTCATCAGTGCCCATTTGTGCCACCTCAACAGTGCCCATCTGTGCCACCTCAACAGTGCACATCTGTGCAATCAGTACACATCTGTGCCAACTCATCAGTGCACATCTGTGCCGACTCATCAGTGCCCATCTGTGCCACTTCATCAGTGCCCATCTGTGCCACCTCATCAGTGCATATCTGTGCCCTCCTGTGCTGCCTCATTAGTGCACATCTGTGCTGCTTCATCAGTGCACATCTGTGCCACCTCATCAGTACACATCTGTGCGATCAGTGCCCATCTGTGCCGCCTCATCAGTGCACATCTGTGCCATCAATCAGTGCACATCTGTGCTCATCAGTGCGACCTCATCAGTGCCCATCAGTGCAGGCTTAGCACACACCTGTGCAGTCTCATCACCACCAGCAACTAACCATGTCTAAAAGATGCTTTTCCGCCGAGGAGGCATACCAAATTCTTTCCACGGCCGACAAGAGCAACGGGGAGCTCTCTTTTTCAGATTCCCTTTCAAATTCGGATCCTGAATTTGACATAAATTATGAGCCAGTCCTCAGTAGTGAAACACTGAGTGACTCAGAGGAGGAAGATGTTTGGCCCACCAAACGAAGGCGTTCTAGGAGGCAGTGGCATCCACCAGCACCACAGTACCATCTACCAGCACCGCAGTGCCATCCACCAGCACCGCAGTACCTCAAACAGAAAGGCCAAGTACCAGTGGGGTGTCGCCTCAGCCCCAAAGGGTTAGGACCCATGCCAGCCTTCCCTATGCCCTTCAGAACCCCTTGTGGCTTCCTTCCAATTCAGGAGAAGCTAACGTTCCCCCTTTCACTGCCCAGCCAGGAGTCCAGGTGGAAACTGAGAATTTTACCCCAATACATTTTTTTAATTTAATTTTTACGGAGGACATGTTGGCGTCAATTGTGGCCTAGTGCAACCTGTATGCACAGCAATATATTTTGCAAAATCCAACATCCTATTATGCCAGTCCCTATGAGTGGAGAGACCTAACAGTGGAGGAGTTCAAGGTTTTTTTAGGCCTCACATTTAATATGGGACTCAACAAAAAAAATCCTATTGGTCAACCCACCCCCTCCACCACATGCCACTCTTCTCCGTGGTAATGCCCAGAACTAGGTATATGATGATAACGAGGTTCCTACATTTCAGTGACAATACCAAGTGCCCTCCCCGAAATGGCACAACTTATGACAGGCTTTACAAAATTCGGCCAATACTTAATTATTCTTCAGAAACATTCCCCCAATTGTTTACCCCGGACCAACACATATGTGTGGATGAGTCCCTTGTTAAATTTAGCGGCAGGCTTAAAATTAAGCAATTTATCCCCAGCAAAAGGGCCCGCTATGGAGTGAAGGTGTACAAATTATGTGACCGAGCCACAGGGTACACATATTCCTGAACGAAGGGAAGGACACCCAGCTGCAGCCCCCTAATTGCCCGGACTACTTGGGATCCAATGGGAAAGTTGTTTGGGACCTCATATACCCCCTACTGGAGAAAGGCTACCACCTTTATGTAGACAACTTCTACACATCTCTGCCCCTGTTCCACAACCTTCACCAGAAGAAGACGCCAGCATGTGGCACCATAAAAAAGAATCGGAAGGGCTTTCCTCGAAGTCTTGTCAATAAGAAATTGAGAAAAGGAGAAACGGCAAGTCTGCGAAACAACGAGATTCTGGCAGTGAAGTGGAGGGACAGAAGGGATGTTTACATGTTGTCTTCTATCCACAATGATACGTTCGTGGAAATCCCCAGAAGGAATGATCCCATGCAAAAACCAAAATGCATCTATGAATATAATTTATTTATGGGGGGGAGTCGACTTCAATGACCAAATGATGGAACCATACCTTGCCACAAGACGGACATACCATTGGTATAAAAAAGTCGCAATTTATTTTTTTCAATTGGCCATATACAATTCATATGTAATTTACCGCAACTCTACCCAAAACCCCAAACGCTTCTTTGGCTACCAGGAGGAAGTTTTCACTACCCTTATATTCCCAAACGGCCCACCAGAAAATATCCGATCAGATGTTATTAGTCGACTCTCCGAGCGCCACTTTCCTGATAAAAATCCCTCCCAAACCAACAGGCCAAAGATGTCAAAAAAGATGTAAGGTGTGTACCAGAGCAGGAATCAGAAGAGACCCATCTTATTATTGTGCACAATGTCCTTCCCAACCAGGCCTCTGCATAGGTGACTGTTTTCGCCGTTACCATACTTCAATAAATTATTAGTGAAGTATGGTAAACGTAATCCTTAGTTCCTGCCTTCACACACCTTCACACCCCTTATGCCACTGCCTGCTCTGTAACTGACCCTGGCTTGCTATTCGACCACGCTTCTGCCTGCCGATTCTGTACATACCGCTGCCTGATCTGGAACTGACCCCGGACTGTTATTCGACCATGCTTCTGCCTGCCAATGCTGTACATACCTCTGCCTGATCTGGAACTGACCTTGGACTGTTTGACCATGATATTTGCCTGCCTCTTGGACTGATCTTGTACCCTGCAACTGGACTAGTGGGATTCAACACAGGGGTCTCACATATGTGAGGGGCTCCAGAATAGTTTTTCTGGATGAGAAATGAAATATGTAATTTATGCTCCTAGAATGCCTGAAGGTTCTACTTCAATGTTAGGCCTCTGTATGTGGTCAGGCTGTGTAAAAGTCTCACACATGTGGTATCGTTATACTCAGGAGGAGTAGGAGAATGTATTTTGGGGTGTTGTTTTTGCTATGTAAATGCTATGTGTTGGAAATATCTTATAAATGGACAACTTTGTGTAAAAAAAAATGCGTTTTCATTTTTTTTCCACATTTTCCAAAAACTTCTGGAAAAAAATGAACCGTTCAAAAGACTCATCATGCCTCATAGATTATACGTTGGGGTGTTAGCTTTCCAAAATGGGGTCATTTTCTGGGCGTTTCCATTGTGCTGGTGTTCCAGGGCCTTCAAAAGTGTAATAGGTGGTTGAGAAATGAAATGTGTAATTTATGCTCCTAGAATGCCTGAAGGTGCTACTTCAATGTTGGGCTTCTGTATGTGGTCAGGCTGTGTAAAAGTCTCACACATGTGGTATTGTTATACTCAGGAGGAGTAGCAGAATGTATTTTGGGGTGTTATTTTTGCTATGTAAATGCTATGTGTTGGAAATATCTCATAAACGGACAACTTTGTGTAAAAAAAAAATGCGTTTTAATTTTTTTCCACATTTTCCAAAAATTTCTGGAAAAAAATGAACCATTCAAAAGACTCATTATGCCTCATGGATTATACGTTGGGGTGTTAGCTTTCCAAAATTGGGTCATTTTGTGGGCGTTTCCATTGTCTTGGTGCTCTAGGGCCTTCAAAAGTGTAATAGGTAGTCAACAAGTTAGATGGGTAATTTATGCTCCTTGAACACCTGATGGTGCTCCCTGCATGTTGGGCCTCTGTATGTGGCCAGGTAGTGAAAAAATCCCACACAGGTGGTATCGTAATACTCAGGTGGAGTAGCAGAATGTTTTTTGGGGTTACATTTGTGGTACGCACATTCCATGTGAGAGAAATAAGCTATTACAATGACAATTTTGTGAAAAAAAATAAAATAAAATCTCAATTTTGCAAAGAATTGTGGGAAAAAATGACAACTTCAAATAACTCACCATGCCTCTTACTAAATACACTGGAATGTCTACTTTCCAAAAAGGGGTCATTTGGGGGTCATTTGTACTTTCCCGGCTTGTTAGGGTCTCAAGAATTGAGATAGGCCTCAGTACATTAGATGTGATCATTTTTTTATGATTTGCACCATAGCTCGTAGACTCTATAAATTTCACACAGACCACATAATATCCACTAATTTGGGTTATTTTTTACCAAATATATGTAGCAGTATAAATTGTGGCCAACATTTATGAAGAAAAATTGCTAATTTGCAAAATTTTTTCACAGAAACAAAGAAAAATGCATTTTTCTTCAAAATTTTCGGTCTTTTTTCATTTATAGCGCAAAAAATAAAAAACCCAGAGGTGATCAAATACCACCAAAAGAAAGCTCTATTTGTATGAAAAAAAGGACAAAAAAATCATTTGGGTACAGTGTTGCATGACTGAGTAATTGTCATTCAAAGTGTGAGAGCACTGAAAGCTGAAAATTGGTCTGGGCAGGAGGGGGGGTTTAAGTGCCCAGTAAGCAAGTGGTTAAGTATATAGTAAGAAAGGGAGGCCAGATCATATTGGCCCCATAAAGGATGATGAAGGGAATTTGGTTACAAAAGACAGAGAGACGGCGAAGGTTTCGAATATATTTTTCTCCTCAGTCTTCACAAGGGAAACGGGGGGATACAGTAACCAAGATGATAATGTCAATTTTCATAGCATGTCACAGGAAGCACCCCTATGGCTAACAGAGGACAGAATTAGAAAAAGACTTGAAAAACTTAACATAAATAAGTCACTGGGACCAGATGGCTTGCACTGGAGGGTCCTTAAAGAACTCAGTCAGGTGATAGCCAGACCAGTGTTCCTAATTTTTGTGGACAGTTTACTGACTGGAATGGTACAAGCTGATTGGAGAAAAGCCAACGCGGCACCTATATTTTAAAAAGGGCCAAAATATATCCTGGGGAACTACAGACCAGTTAGCCTAACATCAGTAGTCTGCAAGCTATTTGAGGGGATGATAAGGGATTATATACAAGATTTTAGTAATGAAAACAGTATCATTTGCAGGATCATAAAGGAAGGCCTGTGGATGTGGTGTATCTGGATTTTGCATAGGCATTTGATATAGTTCCCCAAAAACGTTTACTGTACAAACTGAGGTCTGTCGGCATGGACCATAGGGTGAGTACCTGGATTGAAAACTGGCTACAGGGGCGAGTCCCAAGGGTGGTGATAAATAGGGAGTACTCTGAACGGTCCGGTGTGGAAAGTGGGGTCCCCCAGGGTTCTGTCCTGGGACCAATCCTATTTAATAAATGATCTGGAGGATAGGATAAACAGCTCAATCTCAGTATTTGCGGACAATACAAAGTTAAGAAGGGCATGTGGAAAGTCTACAAGAAGACCTAAACAAATTAATGTGGTGGGTAACTACATGGCAAATGAGATTTAATGTTGAAAAATGTGAAGTTGTGCATTTGGATGCCAAAAATGTGAATGCAATTTACTCGCTAGGGGGAGAACCTCTGGGGGGAATCTAGTATGGAAAAGGACCTGGGGTCCTAGTAGACGACAGGCTCAGCAATGGCTTGCAATGCCAAGCTGCTCCAACAAAGCCAGCAGAACGTTAAAAAGGGAATTCACTCAAGAGCTAAAACGATAATTCTCCCACTCTAGAAGACTCTGGTCCGGCCGCACCTGGAGTATGCCGTCCAGTTCTGGGCTACAGTCCTCAGGAGAGATGTGCTGGAACTGGAGAGAGTACTGAGAAGGGTAACAAAACTAATTAAGGGACTAGAGGATCTCAGCAATGGAGAAAGGCTGCAAGAATTGAACTTATTCTGTCTGGAGAGGAAACGCTTGAGAGGGGATATGATATCAATGTACAAATACTTAAACTGGGTAGAGGGTTCTTTGCTGTCAGAGCGGTAAGGATGTGGAATTCTCTTCCACAAGCAGTGGTCTCAGCAGGGAGCACTGATAATTTAAAAAAACTATTAGATAGGTATCTTAACGATAACAACATACGGGGGTATACATTGTACTACTAACATACACACACACACAGGTTGAACTGGATGGACATGTGTCTTTTTTCAACCTCACCAACTATGTAACTATGTAAGAATGGGCAAAAATTTTGCTCTCTAGATGTGCAAAGCTGGCAGAGACATACCCAAAAAGACTTGCAGCTGTAATTGCAGCGAAAGGTGGTTTTACAAAGTATTGACTGAATACAAATGCACGCCACACTCTTCACATATTTTTTTGTTAAAAAATGTAAAAAACATTTATAATTTTCCTTCCACTTCATAATTATGTGCCACTTTGTGTTGGTCTATCACATAAAATCCCAATAAAATACATTTATGTTTTTGGTTGTATATATATATATATACTGTATATGTGGTATATGTTTAAGGCCTCAGGCACACTGCTGCTGTTAAACTCATGTTTTTATGAGTAAGGGTGTTTTTTTGCAGACCTTAAACACCCCTCTATGTTATCCTATGTGTCCATGCACACATGGACGTTTTTAGCAGTTTATCAGAAAAGGAGTTTATGGGCTGTTTTCTAAACACCTTAAAATTGTGTTCAGGAGCGGGAATTCTGACCACAAAACCTGCTGAACGCGGTTAAACGGTCATAAACATTTATAAATGCGCATAAACTCTAGGTACATTTAACACTCCAGCGTTTGTTTATTTCAATGAATAAATTAAAATTCTGGCCAATGAAATAAATAAACTCCCAAACTCCAAACTCTGTTAAGCTCTGATAAACTCACCTAGACTGTTTTGAGAAAATGCAGCTTAGGTGAGTTTATAACGCTGATTTTCTCCTGTCAGGATAAACAGTGTGTACAAGAAACCAGTGTGCACGAGGCCTAACTGTTTATTTTTAAGTATTGCCTGTGGATATGCAGACAACCTCATTTGAATGTCCCAGGTGGTTGCAACAGGAGCTCCTTTCCCTGTGCATCGGTTTGTTTCAATAAACCTAACCTTGACTTTTATGGTGAGTGGCCATTTTACCCTCTTTTTTTTTTTTTTTTTTGTGGGACTAATGTGGACTAATTATCGTCGACAAAAATCTAACTCACTATTGTCATTAAAGTGATTGGAAATTTTAGGGTATGTTACTTCTTATATTCAAACATTTGTATCCTAAAAATCAAATATTTTTAGGATACAGCGGGTAAAATAAGTAATGAAGACGTCACCATTTTTCTAGGCAAATATATTTCTAAAGGTGTTATTGACATTTTCACCACATGTCGGTAACAATCCCTGCAATCCATATATACAAAGAAACCAAAACAAATTCAGAAATGAAGTTATGTGTAATAAAATGGAATCACACAGGGAAAAAGTATTGAAAACGCTAACTGAAATGTATTTAATACTTGGAACAAAATCCTTTGTTGGTAATGACAGCTTCAAGACACCTCCCGTATTCAGAAACTAGTCACATGCATTGCTCAGGTGTGATTTTGGCCCATTCTTCCAATCTTGAAGGTTCCGTGGGCCTCTTCTTTTAACTCTGATCTTTAGTTCTTTCCATAGATTTCCAATTGGATTCAAGTCAGGTGATTGGCTGGGCCATTCTAGCAGCTTTATTTTCTTTCATTGAAACAAATAGAGAGTTTCCTTGGCTTTGTGTTTGGGATCATTGTCTTGCTGAAATGTCCACTTTTGTTTAATCTTCATCGTCCTAGTAGGTGGCAGCAGATTTTTATCAAGAATGTCTTGGGACATTTTTCCATTCATCCTTCCTTCAATGACATGAAGTTTGCCAGTACCGCATTCTGAAAAACAGCCCCACACCATGATGTTCCACCTCCAAACTTCACTGTCGGTATGGAGTTTTGCAGTGCCATTTGACCTCCAAACATGGTGTGTATTATGGCATCCAAGAGTTAAATTTTGGTCTCATCTGACCAGACTATATTCTCCCAGTATTTCACAGGCTTGTCTAAATGTTGTGCAGCAAACTTTAAACAAGCTTCAGCATGCTTTTCTTCAGCAATGGAGTCTTGTGAGGTGAGCGTGCATACAGGCCATGGTGGTTTAGTGCATTACTTATTGTTTTCTTTGAAATAATTGTACATGCTAATTCCAGGTCTTTCTGAAGCTCTCCACAAGTGATTGGCTCTTGGACAACTCGTCTAATAATTCTTTTCACTCCTCTGTCAGAAATCTTGCGAGTGCTCACTGGAACATTCAGAAGTTTAGAAATCCTTCTGTAACCAATGCCATCAGTATCAGTTTTGCAACAATAAGGTTGCGAAGGCCTTGAGAGAGCTCTTTGCTTTTCTCCATCATGAAATGTTTCTTGTGTGACACCTTGATAATAAGACACCTTTTAATAGGCCATCAGTTGAGACTGAGGCTGGGTTCTCACTGGTACGACAAACGATCCGACATTGGGAGCTTATGTCGCATGACGTGTGATAATCAATGTTTCCCTATAGGAGCTGTCTTAACTGGTCCAACTTTGGAAATGCTCCCTGCCCTACTTTGGTCCGACTTTGATCCTACTTCAGCCCACTGAATATCACTGAAGTCGGATCAAAGTCGGATCGCCATCTTGACTGATCCGACTTTGGCATGTGACTTGTGCTCTGATGATCTTGAAGGGGAACTCCACGCCAAATAAAAAAAAAAAACGGCATGAGTTCCCCCTCCAAGAGCATACCAGGCCCTTTGGTCTGGTATGGATTTTCAGGGGAACCCCCACGCCGAAAAAAAACATGTAGGGGTCCCCCCAAAATCCATACCAGGCCCTTATCCGAGCACATAGCCCGGTAGGTCAGGAAAGGGGGTGGGGACGAGCGAGCGCCCCCCCTCCTGAACCGTACCAGGCCGCATGCCCATAACATGGGAGGTGGGTGCTGTGGGGCAGCCCTGCGCCTCCCCATCCCAAAGCACCTTGTCCCTCATGTGGATGAGGACAAGGGCCTCTTCCTGACAACCCTGGTTGTTGGTTGTCGAGGTCTGCGGGCAGGGGGGGCTTATCGGAATCTGGAAGCCCCCTTTAACAAGGGGGCCCCCCAGTTCCTGGCCCCCCACCCTATGTGAATTCTGCCTCTGCCGGCTCTTCTCCCCTCTCCGGGTCTTCTCTGCTGATGTCTTCTAACCCTCTCCGGTTCTTCTCCCTCTGTCCGCTGTCTTCTGCCTCTGCTGAGTCTTCTCTGCTAACTTCTCGCTCTTTTGCTGGGTCTTCTCCCGATATTAACTCGACGCTCTCTCTCGCTCTAATGCCGGGTGCGTGGTGTGCCACTACTTATATAGGCATTGGGCGGGGTCACGGTGTGATGTTATTCAGAGCCCCCTCCCCTTATGACATCACCATCCAGGGCATGATGGGTGGTGACATCATAAGGGGCGGGTCTCCGGTGACCCCGCCCCATGCCTATGTAAGTAGTGGCACACCGCGCACCTGGTATTAGAGCGGGAGAGCACGTCGAGTCAACATCGGAAGAAGAACAGGGGAGGGAAAAGAAAGCAGAGAAGACCCAGCAAAAGAGTGAGAAGATAGCAGAGAAGACCCAGCAGTGGCAGAAGACAGTGGACAGAGGGAGAAGGACTGGGGAGAGAGGTGAGAAGAACTAGAGAGGGCTAGAAGAATCAGCGGAGAAGACCTGGAGAGGGGAGAAGAAGTCGGAAGAGACGCTGAAGCTGCCTTAATAAATTACTTTAACACCCTGTGTGCTGTGTTTTATTTTTAAAACTTTATTCAGGTGAATGGGTAGGGGTACAATGTACCCCATACTCATTCACATAAGGTGGGGGTCCGGGATCTGGGGGCCCCCTGGTTAAAGGGGGCTTCCAGATTCCGATAAGCCCTCCACCCTGGCCGTTGGTTGTCGGGAAGAGGCCCTTTGGGATGGGGGGCAAGGTGCTTTGGAGTGGGGGGGGCGCAGGGCCCCCCTGCCCCAAAGCACCCACCCCCCCCATGTTGAGGGCATGCGGCCTGGTATGGTTCAGAAGGGGGGCGCTCGCTCGTCCCCACCCCCTTTCTTGACTGGGCTGCATGCTCGGATAAGGGTCTGGTATGGATTTTAGGGGGGACTCCCACGCCGTTTTTTCACACAGTGCCTGGTATTGTCAGAGATCAAAGTTGGATCCCTGTTCATTGAAGTCAGATGTATGTCGGACTTCAAGTCACAGGGCAAAGTCGGATCCAAAGTGGTACGTCATACCAGTGTGAACCCGGCCTCAACCAGCTGATATTAATTTGCACTGACAAGGGGCACGATTGCTTTCCAATTACTGATAGGTTTTAGCTGGTGTCTTGGCTTTCCATGCCTTTTTGTGCCTCCCTTTCTTCAATACTTTTTCCCTGTGTCATTTCATTTTATAATACATAACCTAATTTCTGAACCTATTTGTTTTGGTTTATTTGTATAAATGGATTGCATGCAGGGGCGTATCATGAAATGAGTGGGCCCGTGTGCAAGATAAAAAGTGGGCCCCAGGCATCAATAAAATAAAATGCGGCATGCGCAGTGCGCCGTGACAAAGTGTGGGCAGGAGATCAGGGGGCCAGAGAACATGGGGCTGGAGGAGAAGGACACGGCAGACATTGGGGGGATGATCGGTGTGGCAGAGGGACAGTTGCGAGCACCGATCCCTGTATGGCATTTTAACTGACAGCCGCGGAAGGGAGAGAAGGAGAAGCGGCTGACTGAAAAGCCATGCAGGGAGATCGGTGCTCGCAACCGTCCCCTGCCGCACCCATCATCGTCCCAATCAAGGAACAATCATCTACGTGGGCAGGGTGGGTCACAGTGGCCCCCCTCTCGGAACACCCTGCACACTTGGATGGTACGCCACTGAATGCATGGGTTGTTACCGACATGTGGTGAAAATTTCATGTTGAGTAGAATTATAGGGGTCTGATAATGTTGAGTATATATTTATATATATATATATATATATATATATATATATATATATATATATATATATAAAACTATCACTTTAAGAATTTGTAATACACTTTCTTGCTCCTTCTTAGACACAGAGTTTTCAGTCTATGATGACCTTCACCGCCAGATAAGAAGCATCAGTTTACTCCCTTTTTTTGATCCGAGAAATGGACAGTCTTATCTAGCTGGTCTGATCCAGTACCGTCATGGCGGCGCCCATGTTTTCTTTCGCTTTCTATCAGTCACATGATGTAACCACCCATTTAACTCTTCCCTTGCTACTAAGAAGATATGAATGCTGATTGGACTAAACTATATGATCACACCTATAACACGTCTAGAACTTATGCATATTCATACGTATATATTTTTAAACTTGATGTTTTTTTAAGTCAGAGACACTTCCTTCTTCCTTCGGCCTGGTAGTGCTGAATATCGGTGTGTGTTGTGTCTCTCCACTGCAGTGTATACAATAAAGCACCTACTTCTGGGTCTACTATCTCATCTGAATGTCTTGTTTGGAGACTCCCTAACCTGATTTAACAATGTCAATAGCACCTTTCGATTTTTTAGGCCTTTATATTTACCTAGAAAAAGGCTGACTTGTTCATTACTTATTTAACTGCTGTATATTAATTGTTTTACATTTTAGTTCTGTTGTTTTTAGCTAACAAAGATTTTTAAAGTGTGCAAGAGAATATTTTTTCATTTACCAAAGCATGGCTGCTATAAGTGCAGATTACATGTCAAAGCTAAGTGCCTTGACTAATGTTGGACCCACAAAGCTGTTTTGAGCATCTATTAATACATATTTATGTGGGCAGAGTGCAACATCATGAATATTAATAGAGCTTTTTTTTAAAAAAAAGAATATTTTAAATAGTTTTACTCTCATATTAAAGGAAAGAAATATATCATATAATAAATAAAATCAGTAAGTTTCCGATCACATGACTATCCTTTACCAGTATAAAAGTGTTGTAGCGGTGCACTGAATGCAAATTCTAGTGCCGAAACTGAAAATCCGGGATGCACTTGGCCGAAACCGAGACCAAAACCGAAAATTACAGTGTAAAAAAATATATATTTTCTTATATATAATTGTATTATATTCAACTTTTTAATTATTATCATGAATTTAAATAAATATGAATTTACTGTCGGCCATTATCTGCACCTTTAGCTCAGGAAAAATGCATCCTTTTAAATTCTATGTATGTCTTCACACTTTTAAGAGTAAAAATAACAGTGCCACAGACTATGTGAAACCAAACGGGGGTCACAGCCCACCCTCTAGGTTATATGCTACCACACCCCAAATAATTCATGAATATCTCTTATTGTATTGTGTCCTACCAACCCTATATAAAGTGCTAGTGCAAGAAATGCAATTTTTTTTTTAAATTTACAAAAAAAAAGTGTTCATAACAAATATGAATCATAAAGTGATGTATATGCAATCAAATAAATAATCATAAAGTGTTATAGTGCATATATCTGCTCATAATAAAAAGTGCTGCAAAAAACTATACATCAAAAAATAAGTCCGTATGTGTATGTGCCAAAATATCTACTGTAATAAATGTGATTAAACTTCTCCAAAAGTGCTCTTCATGCCACTGTGCATATCACACCCGATGTGATCCTTCACCATTCAATAAATGCACTCACCAGAAACATAGGCTGATCAAGTTATAAACCAGCAACTGCACATATACTGATCTCACAGTGATAATTGGCTCCACTCCAAAAAGCAGATCCTTACAGTACCCACTCTGGCAAACGTGTCCTCATACATAAACGGAGGATAGGAGAAAGAGAGCTTTCATAACATAAAATCTTTTAATAAAACAGCCTTTTATTTAAAATAAATTATTTCCACACACATTTTTATCCCGACACTTGGGTAAAACAGCTCAATCGTTTGCCTATTGTCTCTGGCCGGCAAGTCTGAGCTGCAAATACAATTTTTGTCATGCGCAGTGACGTCAGTGTCCTTGCCCCACCCTACGTGTTTTGTCAATGTAACCTGTGGGAGGCCGATTGCACACACTGCAACATCTTTATAAAGGGTCTCTACCCAATAATACCCATACATTAATAAAACTTTTAAAATATAAAATACATATAACAAAAAACATCTTGAACAGGCTACTGACACATCCTACTGTACAAAAAAACGCACCAAAAATGCACCTTCCTGTTTAAATGCATGCAACGCATCAATAACGCACCTGTGTTACGTTTGTGATGTGGTTTTTGAGTCACATGACCTATGAAAAACACACTACAAGCACAGTAAAATCATGGCAAAATCGTGGCAAACTTGTGGCAAAATCATGTTAAAATCGCAGCAAAATCATGGCAAAATCACATGCGTTTTCAGAGCCATTATTATTTTACCTCTTTTGGCAAAATGCTGAAAACACCATTTTCGGCTGATATGTTTTGGCAGCCGAAATTTCAGTGCATCTCTAGTTGTAGGTGTTAAATATCCTAATATATCGTGTTTAGGATATGTTTTAAATACATTTGTTTTTTAAGATGAATAAAAACACAAGGAAGGCATGGGACTCCTGCTGCATTATCTGAGATTAGAAGCCTCTGTACATTAGACCCAATTATTTTACCTTTGTCTTTGGGTGATAAAGTGATACTCCAAGCCTGTTTATCGCAATGAGCACAATGTCAGGGTATGATGGGTCGGAGCATTGCTACAAGACAAAAAAAATTATATAATTAAGAAACCTTTATTAAAAAAATTTTCCCCACTAATATATCACACATCATTCAGAGCAACAATCTCTAGTTTTATGGATATAATCTTCATACTGACAGCACAAAAGTACAGTTTCTGTAGTTTCTCATAGAAGGCTTGAACTAAGGGAAAGTATCTAAAAATTTAAAAAATAGGTCTTCGGTAAGAACTACATCTTTTAAAAGGTAATTATTAATGAGCACTAAAGAGTCCATTGGGTCCTGGGCTAGTTTTGTAAATGCATTAATTACATTAAAATATGAGAACTGTTAAAAATGAAATTATATTTTTTTGGCTGCATGAAATAAAATGAAATATGTATTTTATAGTCTCAGTGCAAAAAAATAAATTTACATGGATCAAGGATATTAATTAATCACAGATCCACCAACACAATACAGTATGTAAGGTAAACAGTGGCGCTATAAAGAGAAATCAATTATGTGTTACATGTGTGTGCAATATTTGAAAGTTTTATAATTTTATCAAATGGGATTGCACTATTGTAGTGTCCTTTTTTATTATATACATATGGGAGATCTGTAAATCACCTATTGAAGATCAGTACTGGAGTATCCACAACCCTGAGGGGTACATTGCCTTTGAGCCGAGCATGAGAATGTGAGGCAATAAGTGTCGGTGAGTGCATACCCTTTGGGGAATTGGTGACATGTTTTTCGTGTGGTGTGGAGACTACTTATCAACATCAGTTATTTATTGCGGACTATGTTATGTACAGTATCTTACAAAAGTGAGTACACCCCTCACATTTTTGAAAATATTTTATTACCGGTATATCTTTTCATGTGACAACACTGAAGAAATGACATTTTGCTAAGCACTTAAGAAGCACGGAATCATTCATCTATTATTAAGTCACAGCACTGGATACTGTTCCACCAGCACGAGCACCTTTTTTTCACTGGGGACTGTTTTATTAATTTTATTAATTGTTACCAGTGTATCACTTATATCTATTACCTGTATGTAATTTTTTAGCATTTAGCGCGGTATACTTTTTATCATTTATTAATTGTTTACACCAATTTCATACTGCAGCTTCTCCAATTATGTGGTAAAGCAATTTGTTTTCTTTATCCATATTAACACATACATGAGGTTTTTTTCACTTATTATCATCCTTTGGCGCTTTGGTTCATTTTCATATTTTTTCCTCTTCTAAAGATGTTGCACAAGAAAGCCCGCAAATAGTTTGCTGAAGACAAGTATACTAAGGACATGGATTACTGAACCATGTCCTGTGGTCTGATAAGACCAAGATAAAGTTATCAGGTTCAGATGGTGTCAAGCGTGTGTGACGGAAACCAGGTGAGGAGTACAAAGACAAGTGTGTCTTGCCTACAGTCAAGCATAGTGGTGGGAGCGTCATGGTCTGGGGCTGCATGAGTGCTTCCGGCACTGGGGAGCTACAGTTCATTGAGGGAACCATGAATGCCAACATGTACTGTGACATACTGAAGCAGAGCATGATCCCTTCCCTTCGGAGACTGGGCCGCAGGGCAGTATTCCAACATGATAATGACCCCAAACACACCTCCAAGACGACCACTGCCTTGCTAAAGAAGCTGAGGGTAAAGGTGATGGACTCCAGTGGCAACCTGTGAAGCTCTGGTGAACTCCATGCCCAAGAGGTTAAGGCAGTGCTGGAAAATAATGGTGGCCACACAAAATATTGACACTTTGGGCCCAATTTGGACATTTTCACTTAGGGGTGTACTCACTTTTGTTGCCAACGGTTTAGACATTAATGGCTGTGTGTTGAGTTATTTTGAGGGGACAGCAAATTGACACTGTTATACAAGCTGTATACTCACTACTTTACATTATAGTAAAGTGTCATTTCTTCAGTGTTGTCACATGAAAAGAAATAATAAAATATTTAGAAAACTCACTTTTGTGAGATACTGTTATTGTCAATCTGCTGTATCCTGGAGAAAACCTACTATCCTAGTTCCAGCATTTAAAAGTCGTTTTCCAGGGGCATAAAATTAAACAAATAAACAGTGCTATCTCAAAAGACAGTGACTCTGTAAAACCCCAGCACAACTTTAATACATAGACAAAAATTGGATGTGACACCGAGGCAGCCCATAAATTAGTAATTTCTGAACAAAAAAAAAACGACACTTGATGTGGCTGGAGGTATCCTTCCCGCTGAACTATTCTATTCTGACAGCCCCGCCATCAGAATACACTGATCAAGTGGCAAAAATTCGACAGGGTGGTTCTACAAAACTCAATCAGTAGATTGAGTTCTGTACAATCACCCTGCCCATACATGGATCGAAATTTGTCCGGTCACTGATGAACTGGCCAAATTTCAATCCATGTATGGCCAGCTTGAAGCTCAAAATTAGGATAATCACCAAAACAAAAACATCTCGGGAAAAAATCTTCAAAATGATGATTGCCCCTGGAAATTAGAATGGTGGGCAACTGTATACTTTGAATTCTATATAAGAAATAATAACACAAGAAATAAAGAACATTTTCCAAAGATTACCAATGTTTTTCCAAACTGAATGACCATAGAATAGAAATGTAGCTGGACCACATACAAATTTTTGTTTATTTTCAAAATGTTTGTTAGGATGCTACTTGTTTTAAACCTATTATAAACAACTAGTATGTAGTGTTACACCTTAGAAGCCATGGTTTCCAAATACTGCACTGATGATGGTCAAAAAGCCTCTATGCAGTTATATAATGCATGTTTTTATAATATCAGGCTATGTTTTGCACTATACTCCCCTGGTTCTGGATGTGCACTTGGCTGTCTTGGGCATAAAAGAATGATTTATATGGTTCTACCCACTGTCATGAAATTAGCAATAATTCTCTTATTTTTGGAATATGTGATGGAATGGGACATGTTTTAGAAAATCTTTACTGTGGTGTGCACTGATTACAGTTGTGGGATTTCTGGTTTCTTTAGTCCATTCTCACTATAACCTGTATGTTGTTAAGTCTCAACCACTCTAGTATATAAACTTCCTGGAACATGTTCGTTCAGATAGTTGAATAGCCAGAACAGTCTGTAGCCCCAGAAGTTTCAACGTAACCTATATTCTATATGCTCACCTTGACCTCAAAGAAGGCAGAGCCGTATGTTGGCCATCTGCAAATATGCTTTAGAAATGACACTTTCGCTTCATCCACTGTTTTCTTCTCATGTTTATTATAAGCAACTATGATGTTCTGTCCACACAAAAAAAAATGTTAGTATTCTGTGAAATATATTCAGAAAATATATTCAGATGCCTCCAATCCTAGGGCATTAATACACAAATACCGACCTCAGAAAGGGAAGCAGGGTTTAGCCCTCTCTATACTGTTATTTTTTTGAAAATTCTTTTTATTGCTTTTAAACAAAAAGTAAAAACATTTAAACAATAGTTACAGACTGTCCACTACAGCACCAGCAGCCAGCATAACAAAGATCTTCATTCTCACATATTACAGATAACAAAAACAAATAAAATGCACACAGTGGTTATTACAAGGGTTACAAATCCACCACTGCTAGTTAACAGATTACAAAACCAACATCAGTGGACCCAAAGGCCCCTTTCACACTGGGGTGGTGGGGGTGTGGGCGGTAAAACGGCGCTATTTTTAGCGCCACTTTACCGTCGTTTAAGCTGTGGTATTCGGCCGCTAGCGGTGCGGTTTTAACCTCCGTTGGCGGCCGAAAAAGGGTTAAAACCGCTCGCATAGCGCCGCTACAGCAGCGGTATAGGCGCGGTATTCCCACGCTGCCCCATTGATTTCAATGGGCAGGAGCGGTTTAGGAGCGGTGAATACACCGCTCCTTCACCGCTCCAAAGATGCTGTTTGCAGGAGTTTTTTTTCTCTCCTGCCAGCGCACCGCTTCAGTGTGAAAGCCCTCGGGCTTTCACACTGGAGAAACAGCAGCGGCAGTTTTAGGTCGGTTTGCAAGCGCTATTTTTAGCGCAATAACGCCTGCAAACTGTCCCGGTGTGAAAGGGGCCAAAGAGAGCTGTATAAAATGGTCACCTCAGGAAAGGTGACCCGAATAAGAGACCCAGAAGACCAACTAATGGGCTCCACAGGCAAGGCAGTACCAATACAAGTGGGATCATAAGGTACAACATATTAATCAGAGACTGTAGACACAGAGTTAACTCACCCTACCCAAACCTTATCAAATTTGGCAAGTACCCCCCCTGTTGGCATATGTAGCTTTGTAAAGGGGCAAGGCCTTATTTATCAGTGCTTTCCAGGTAGACAAGGATGGAGCTGTGTTTTTTTTCCACGAGAGGATGATGAGTTTCCTAGCATAGAAAAATAATAAAGTGAGGTGCGTATAACGTTTGTGGGGGATAGGGAATCCATCAAACTCAGTAAACAGGTTTCAATAGAAGGCTGTATTACTAGTGTTGTGACCGACTGAATACACTGGACAATCTCAAGCCAGTATTGCTGGGTGGCTGCACACTCCCAATATATATGAATGAAGTTGGCATTGGGAGAAGAACAATGCCAGCAACCTGAGGACTGAAGGATAGATTCTAGATATCCTGGTCATGGTCAAAAATATTCTGTGCAGGAACTTAATGAATAAGGTGATCTCTAGCAGATAGCAGTCTAATGAAGGGGGCCTCCAAAATATTATCCCAATCATCACCATCCATTTGGGGGACATTGGCCAACGAGGCATTCCAACATAACTGCACCTGTGTCTATAAACAGTTGCTTATATATGGTTGACAGTGCCTTAGATAAGGTGTCATCATGGAGCAAAGCCTCCAGGTCACCTGCCCAAAGGGTAATCTTGAAGGTACCAAACTGAGCATAGAATGTGTGTCTAAACTGCAGATAGCGGAAGAAATGCGAGTTGGACAACTGAAATATACAGTGGGGCAAAAAAGTATTTAGTCAGCCACTAATTGTGCAAGTTCTCCCACTTAAAAAGATGAGAGAGGCCTGTAATTGTCATCATAGGTATACCTCAACTATGAGAGACAAAATGTGGAAACAAATCCAGACAATCACATTGTCTGATTTTTGAAAGAATTTATTTGCAAATGATGGTGAAAAATAAGTATTTGGTCACCTACAAACAAGCAAGATTTCTGGCTCTCACAGACCTGTATCTTCTTCTCTAAGAGGCTCCTCTGTCCTCCACTCATTACCTGTATTAATGGCACCTGTTTGAACTTGTTAAACAGAGAGAGGGTGACCAACTTGTTTAGGAGGAAAGCCGTGCCACGTCCAAAAATGCATAAACACAAAACAATGGGTTCCCCTAAGTGGACTTTCCCGGCACTTGCATAGATAAAGAAAAAGTATAAAGGTAGAAGACGTTATACATAGTAAAAAGACATATGATTTTATTCGTGTTGAAAAATACAAATGTTAAAAAACAAGCAATAGATATCTAGAGTAACATAGTAGAACTACATAGTGGACATGATGAACATCAAATAGTGAGTAATGGTGGAATGCTCTTCTCAAGCCCGACGCGTTTCGGGATATTTTTTGTTTATAAAGTCCTTCTTCAGGGGCATAGTTGAGAAAGAAGGGTTCATCTGAACTGATTAAGAAAAAAATGAAAAAAGGGAGGGAGTCAAATGTGGTAGGACTACCAATGATAGGTTAAAATGATCAATTGATCACCTACCTGATGGGATGTAATTGTTTGCTTGTAGAAAGGAGATTTTTGTTAAAAGCAAGGAAAACCACAGAGAAAGGGCAGGATGTGGGAGTGAGCAGTAGTAGTATAGCAAGTATAGAAGCTTATTCATAGGTAGTGGGGGCTGCAAATAGGTAGGTTGCAATCTCTATAGAGGAGTATGTCAGTGCTCCCGTCCCGCCCGACCCGGGCATGCGCAGGCCAGAGCGGTATGCTGAGGTCACAGGAAGGCGTCTCTAAAAAATGAAAAAATGTTTTTTGAGGAACTTTCGAAAAGATCCAGTGTAGATAGTTCGAAACAAAAAATGAAATGAATAAATAGATAGACTGATGTACATAATAACGATAATCAAAGTGCTACATGTACGGGCAAAAAACTTTATGACTCGGTGCAACCGAAAAGTATACTAAATAATGATTGATGAGAGGGGTCTGGCATTGGAATGCATAGGGAAAAAAAAAAAAAGTATATATATAAGAGTATTAATATGTAGTTGTTAATGGTAGAGAATAATAATAAATGAATACAGAGTGCATACCTATAAATGAATATATGGTATGCATAGATATTAAGGGGTACCAAAGTTGTACATCCGAGCAGCTAGGGTAGATTATTTAAGTGTAGCACACTGGTATATGGGAAGTATATGAGAAACAATTATGTTGCTACAATGCTTCTTATGGGAGTAATTACATTCGCCTGCAAGGACAGAGACCAAAGCAGGCTAGGGAGTAGTGAAGAAATAATAATAATGATAACTATAGGACTAAGGGAAGGGGTAGTACTACGCTTGAGACAATAATACTAGGGTAAAAACAGAAATAAAGGAAGAATAAAAGAAATCACATACCTTTAGGGAGAACAAGTGAACATGTAGACAGCCTCACAACCCAGCGTCTGGCGTGTGTAGCGCCTTAGCAGTGAGTGAGTGAGGCTGGTTTAAGTGGTGTACGGGCTCCAATCAGCTGGCGTCAGAATGAGGCACAGCTGTGTTATGGAGCCCGTCAGCTGAGACGTCCTATACAGACCTCCCGAAGCGGGGATGTGCGGCGCCGCCCCAACAGCGCATGCGCGAGCGCAATGACGTTTGGAGCAACGTCGCGCACACCCGCTCCACCGGCACGGAAGTGTCACCCCGGCGGACTGAGCATGTCCACCGGAGTGGCAACATGGAGGCAGTGGGCGTAAGATGGAGAACCGCCCAAGTACCTCCCTAGGCGCCGCCCCAGGGAAAGAAAGCCGCTCCGGCCACCCACGCCTCGGGGTGGGGGGGGGGGCGGCGGGGAAAAGGGGGGGATTCGTCACAATAGCCCCATCGAAAATATTTACAATACTCATCCAAACACGGAGGAGTAAAAAAGGAGGTTGAAAAAAAGGCATAAGGAGTATTGGACGGAATAAAGAAGGTATAGGCTCAACACTCACCAATACTAGATCAAAGTGGTTTCTTTAGAGAAATATATATATACGAGGGAACTGGGTGATGCTTGGAGATAGAGGTGTTTTTTATATATAAAAGAGGACAAACATGATCGAATATTCAGCAGTGTACTAGCCTACAGTACAGGCAGACAGGCATCTTAAGGCCTGTATGCGACTAGTTGTAATATGCAGAATCGTGAACAAAAAAAAAAAAAAAAAAAAAAAAAAAGGGCAATAGGTAACAAAAGACCTAACAAAAATAATGGATATGCAAATGCTAACACAGGATATGTAGCAAACAAAAACAAATGATATATAAACAAAGAAAAGGTTCCAATAAGGAACCAACCAAGCTGAATGTGTGTCCAGTACATGGTCCCCTATGGTAACAACTGAAAAAATCAGTAACATGATGAATAATTTAGGGGGAGTAGTAAGTAGGTGATCAATTTAAAGGGGGGGGTTGTGGGGAAAAAAAAAAAAAAAAGGGAAGGGGGGGGAACATGTATGTGGCAGACATACAGCTTGGTGTACAAAATGTAATGACAAAAGAGAAACAACCAGATATAATATACAATAAGGAAAACGGAGACTAGAGTAATGGACTGTTTGAACTTGTTAACAGTATAAAAGACACCTGTCCACAACCTCAAACAATCACACTCCAAACTCCACCATGGTGAAGACCAAAGAGCTGTCGAAGGACACCAGAAACAAAATTGTAGACCTGCACCAGGGTGGGAAGACTGAATCTGCAATAGGCAAGCAGCTTGGTGTGAAGAAATCAACTGTGGGAGCAATAAGTAGAAAATGAAAGACATACAAGACCACTTATAATCTCCCTCGATCTGGGGCTCCACGCAAGATCTCACCCCGTGGGGGTCAAAATGATCACAAGAACGGTGAGCAAAAATCCCAGAACCACACGGGGGGACCTAGTGAATGACCTGCAGAGAGCTGGGACCAGCGTAACAAAGGCTACCATCAGTAACACACTACGCCGCCAGGAACTCAGATCCTGCAGTGCCAGACATGTCCCCCTGCTTAAGCCAGTACATGTCCTGGCCCGTCTGAGGTTTGCTAGAGAGCATTTGGATGATCCAGAATAGGATTGGGAGAATGTCATATGGTCAGATGAAACCAAAGTAGAACTGTTTGGTAGAAACACAACTTGTCGTGTTTGGAGGAGCGAGAATGCGGAGTTGCAACCAAAGAAACACCATACCTACTGTGAAGCATGGGGGTGGCAACATCATGCTTTGGGGCTGTTTCTCTGCAAAGGGAACAGGACGACAGATCCGTGTACATGAAAGAATGAATGGGGCCATGTATCGTGAGATTTTGAGTGCAAACCTCCTCCCATCAGCAAGGGCATTGAAGATGAAACATGGCTGGGTCTTTCAGCTTGACAATGATCCCAAACACACCACCCGGGCAACGAAGGAGTGGCTTCGTAAGAAGCATTTCAAGGTCCTGGAGTGGCCTAGCCAGTCTCCAGATCTCAACCCCATAGAAAACCTTTGGAGGGAGTTGAAAGTCCATGTTGCCCAGCGACAGCCCCAAAACATCACCGCTCTAGAGGAGATCTGCATGGAGGAATGGGCCAACATAGCAGCAACAGTGTGTGACAACCTTGTGAAGACTTACAGAAAACGTTTGACCTCTGTCATTGCCAACAAAGGATATATAACAAAGTATTGAGATGAACTTTTGATATTGACAAAATACCAGTACTTATTTTGCACCATAATTTGCAAATAAATTCTTTCCAAATCAGACAATGTGATTGTCTGGATTTGTTTCCACATTTTGTCTCTCATAGTTGAGGTATACCTATGATGACAATTAGAGGCCTCTCACATCTTTTTAAGTGGGAGAACTTGCACAATTGGTGGCTGACTAAATACTTTTTTGCCCCACTGTAGACTTCAAAGCCCCCTACTGTTCTTTGCAATTAGGTTACTAGGCAAGGTTATTACTTGTGAGGCACAGAAACAAGAGACCAGCACTAAACTCTCATGTCAAGTGTTGAGCCTTGGATGTTACCTCTCTTGGGGTACATAATAAATTTTAAAAAATATTCATGTACCTCCAGGGTGCCATCATTCAAGCCTCTGTTTTACAAGTTATTTTGGATGGAAAGGTTTACCCTAAAAACACTTTCAGTTTGTTATTCGTAATTGGTTGCTGAAAGAATATCCTTCCTAACCCTGAAAATTCATGTTTTGTGTGGAAAATGGTATTCCAGTATGTGCTTCCAGCTTCTCTAGCAATCCACAACACATGGGGTCTTTTTAGAATAAGCATGTTGAGTAGCTGAGAGCGTGCTTTTCTTGCTTGCTCTGTGTATGAATTTTAAGATGTTTTAAATGTTGAATATTTTTAATATTTGAATAGAATTCTACATAAAAATAGATCTTTTTTTTCTCACTTTGCACTGTGGGAGATATACCGTGTGTTGTGGATACCTAAAAAAACTGGAACCAAACAGATTTTTGGGAGAAGTGGGTGACTGGTGCAAAATGTCATGTAAAGTTTTCCAGGTTTCATGTGGACAAAGAAGATCCATTATGTCAGGATTGTGATGAGTAATGCCGCGTACATACGAGCAGACTTCTCGTCGGACTGAACACCCAAGGACTTTTCGTCGGAGTTCCGACGGAGTTCCAACGAAATGGACTTGCCTACACACGATCACACCAAAGTCCGATCGTTTCGAACGTGATGACGTACGACCGGACTAGAATAAGGAAGTTCATAGCCAGTAGCCAATAGCTGCCCTTGCATCGTTTTTGATCCGTCAGACTAGCATACAGATGGATTTTTCGATAGGAATCGAGTCCGTCAGAAAGATTTGAAACTTGTTTTATTTCTAAGGTCCATCAGATTTTTAGACAGAAAAGGTCCGATGAAGCCCACACACGATTGAATTGTCAGACGGATTCGTTCCGTCGGACCTCTGATGCCGAAAAAAGTCCGGTCGTGTGTACGCGGCATAAAGCTACATCAATAAGCACAATACAAATTCCATTTGGGCATGCTTCTAGTAAATATATACCCTCAATACTTGTCAAGACTGGCTATATTTGTATTATTGTCTGTGCTTATCTATTCTGTGAGCCATGCAAGTTGAAGTATGGAAAATCTCCACAATAAGGTCACTGGCCTCAATACAATTAGAAATCCTAACATAGTCCTGTTATCCAAAACACATTATTTTTAAATAAAAGACACTACCAAATGTCTGACTATTGGTTCCGATACCCTAGAAAGTTCAGCAGAAGGCTTGATAGCTGGTGAACTCCGATATATAAACAGAAGCTAGCTGCAGTTTTCATCATGTCCGGTACACCCCCTCCCAACTTCTGTGCTTGACTTCTGGCCCACCACATTAATGACAGCCTTATTAAAAAATAAAAGTTACATTCCAAAACAATTTTTCACAGCAAATCCTTTGATACTACAGGAATCATTTAAAGGCAGTTAAAGTTGCAGAAAAAATACACTACAGACCTTCTTCCATTCTTCTGGTGTACCAAGGCGCAGCAGGTACTCTGGAACTAAATCTCGCTGGATCTTATTTAGATTTGCAAGCTGGGTACGGTCGTTGTTGTATTGTACTTTGTATATCAGGCCAGCTAGATTTGTAGCATCCTCTACAGAGCAGCGGTGGTAACCACGCAAATATTTTGGAAGCTCCTGAATATAAAATTTCGTTAGAAAATCAAAGTTATTTTAGTTTTCTCTTAATTACAACAGCCCAGCTCAGACTTTGCTGTTGGTATTACTAACCTGATGATAGTGAAATATGCAATCAGCTTTAATATCCTTTCCCGGGTTGGCATTGACCCACAACTTCCGCATAAAATACAGCTTGAAACTGGAAAATGTAGGTGCCCCTAGGTAAGACATGATGCTGTTAATCCATTTCCCTATTCTCAGAAATTACAGAGACCATTTAGACTGAGGAACATTATCACCTGAAACGCTCATATGGCATTTCTTTTTTTATAACATGTTAAAACAGGCACAGGTTACATAATACACTTATCAGCACATCTTAAGCCTGGTACACACGGGCCAAATATTGTTCTACAGAAAAAATGAAGGGTGTACCAGGCTTTAGATGCTCATTCTTGAACACTGCATGTGCTCCAGTGACAGCTGATAACACATCCAATGTAAATGATTTCCTAACCAGTAAACCCTCTTATTTCAACTTTGTATCGATAAGTCAAAACATGACATTCAGAAGTGCTGGTAAGCCATGAGCTTATATTACACAGATAAGGAAGATGGCATAGGTTCACACCTGACATTTTACATACTTTTACAAGAAGAAGTCAAAACAATAAAAACATATCAGTTTGTTTAAGCTTTAAAGAGATCCATAGGCTATACACACGAATCTGAATATTCTTAAAATATTATAACTTACTTACGAACGCTTATTTTTACTCCCTTAGTTACCATTAATTTGTCTAAGCCTGGCACTTCAGATTGAGTGGTAGGGGTCAGTGGTCACCTGAAATCTGACAGCTATTGCCCTGTCCACTGTTTGCCCTACCAGCTTCCACAATAACAGTCCTGTAGGTAAGCGGAAAATAAACAGCTTCAGTTATTTGATACTGCTATGCACTACTAGGTGCTGGGAGTGCGTGAAATCATTTGAGGAAATGGAGAGTTGACACCCTCAGGGTGCACCTCCAACACTGAAGGTATGTAATGGCAAGGGGTGCTGAGGTGGGTTGGAGGGTCTATTGTTGCTGGAGCGGATCTATTTTTGAGTGGCGGTCTATTGTTGCTGGCGGGTCAATTATTTGCTGGAAGAGATCTACTATTGATGGAGTGGGTCTATTGTTGCTGGCTGCTGGATAGTCTATTGATGCTGGCTGCTGGGAGATCTGTTGTTGCTGCTGGGTGGTATTTTGTTGTGGGGGTCCATTGTTGCTAGGGGGGTCTATTGTTTCTGAGTGAATCGATTGTTGCTGGGGGGGTCTATTGCTGCTGGCTGTGGGGAATATATTTTACTACTTTTCTTGCTATCATTAACAAATTTCATACAAATTACTCAGAACCACAAAATTATACTTGGCTCTGTACTCTTTAAAAGGGGCAGTACTGAGGGGTGGGTAGAGGATAAAACCAAGGAACGGTGCTAAGAGGTGGCTAGGGGGCTAAGATAAGAAGTGACTCAGAAGGGTGCAGTTCCTGCACCTATTCTCTGAGAAAAAAAGCTCTGTTCAAAGGTAATGTAGAATTGGGGAACTATGGCGTTTTAACCTTGGGCAGGCAGCTGTTAAAGTGTTACTAAACCCACAACAGTAAAAACAGTCTGTATATGCAATAAAGCATGCTTGTTATACTCACTGTGGCACCTAAGGGTTTAATCCCCTGCACTGTGTAAAAAGGCTGTTTGATCCTGTCTCCTCTGATCCCCCCCTTCTTCCAGAGTCCCCAATCCATCTCCTAATAGAATAGAGCCTTGAGGACAAGCTGCACATACTCAGTTTGGTATGTATTGTTAGAGAGTTTATTTTTTTCTTAGGAGGGAGCATGTGATCAGCACAGGGCCAATCATCAGAATTGTCCAGACAGATGGTCAAGGGTCCTGCAGCCTCATAGGACAGCCAGAGAAGAATGAAAACTCCTCCTAAAAGCTTTAACCAGACACTGATAGAAATCATAAGACTGCTATTTACTGCTGATGAGAAAAGGTATTTAGCATTTTATATTAAATAAAATAATTGAATTTCCATTTTTTGTGTACATGACACAAATATAGTGAATGCAGGGTCCTGGGTTTAGTAACACTTTAAGACGGGTTTTCAAAGCAACTTCAGGGTGGAGTAGAAGAAAGGGTAAATAACAAGAACACCACTCCAAGAGGTTAATGTAAAAAATGTTTATTCCAATAAAGTCATTTTAACAAGACTGGTAGATACAGCCAAAGTGTTTCAGGGGCCCAAAACTGCCTTTTTCAATAGAGCTTGTGATGTATGCAGAATGGCTACTGGATGGATAATAACATTTTGGTGCTTGAATTCACAGGACAGCTGGTGTGGGAAGTGCTAGCTGCCGAAGAGTGTTCCTGAGATTTTAAGTACCACAATTATATTATCCAACTGATTCCACCAAATAGCGATCCTGCATACAATAGAGGCCCTGTTGGGGGGAAAGTGATGGGGAATATTTTGGCTCCCAAAATGCATCAGTTGGACCTATTGATTTTGATGAAAGGACTTTAGTGCGATTTAGTTCATTTTTTAACTCTAATCACTTTGCTTGCATTCACAGAGTGTAAGCAGGATGTGTTCCTGATGATTTTGAAGGGTTTTTTTCTGATGTATTTCAGGCATTATATAGACATATTATAGACTTTTTTTCATGTGTATCAAGCTTCAGAAGTTTGATTCCTGGGCTGGGCAATGGGAGGAGAGCAGTTTGATTGCAGGAGAGGAATTCTTCAGGCGTAAAAATACATGAAAACTAGCATTTACGGGCATTTCTATTGAATCCTACGGAGCCAAAAATAGTTGACTACGCTAAAAAAAAAAAAAAGATGTACTTTTTTGTGCATAGGGTGACTGAGTGTACAAATGTGAACAGGGACAAGTAGAAAGAATATAATTCTGTGTAGTTAGTAGAGGAGAAAAATGCTGAAAAACACTCGGGTGTAAATTGGGGCTTAGTGTGTAAAGTTTGGCAGTTGTTGGAAGGCAACAGGGACAAGTAGAAAGAATATAATTCCGTGTAGTGAGTAGAGGAGAAAAATTCTGAAAAACACTCAGGTGTAAATTGGGGCTTAGTGTGTAAAGTTTGGCAGTTGTTGGAAGGCAACATAGTTTAATATCATATTTCTGGAGTTTTACTTTCTGGTTCATTCAGCCAGGTGGCCTAAGTTGGAAGTTGCAATATGACCCAGCAGGGTGTTGATTCATGCCCCCTGGCAGGGGAGTAGAGCTTGGCTCCATACTGCCTGGTGTGATAAAGATTGAAGTGCTTGATTAACAAGTCTGCAAACATAACTTCAAAAAGAGAGCCACTGCTGCCAAGATGACTGATGGGTTGAGCTACAGAAGATCAAAGACCAAGAAGTCTATGAAGAGTTGACCAGGATCGGATATCTGTGATTCTTGGACACATGCTGCCCCAATACAACATGCTTCCTGGAGGATGGACAGATATTCTCAGGAGGCTAGATGGGTGTGGTGTACGGGGGGGGGGGGTCTGAATGCAGTTTTAAAGTGCAGACAGAATGGAAAAATCTCTCTTGTCTCATGGCTCTCTTGCCATCGAGCCCAGCTGAAGGATATTGACCACTAAGGGCGACCTTACGTAAAGTATCATTGATGTTCTTTTGTTATATGCTCTGTAATATATTCCTTTAGTGTTTTTATGTTAGCATTCCTATTTTCTTGGGGAAAAAAAAGATATTGTTTTATTAAGCAGTGTATTTATTTTCATAGCTAGCCTTATATCATTGTACTATCACCAGTAACATTATCAGAGCTTTGATAGTCTAGCTAATTATAAGAATAGACAAGTTAATATATATATGGAATAAATAGAGGAATCCATAGCCACCAAATATTTATTTCAGCATATGTAAGGCTTCTGAGTTTCCTTTGGTATGTACACTCATGTAAACAATTATCTACCAAAGCAGAATTTTTTAAGATACCTAAACTGAATAAATTATTTTCTTAATATAGTGAAAAGCAAATAAATGTGAAAGCTAGCTGCTGAACATGTGCAATTCAGTGTAAGAAATTTCTGCAGTAGCAAATTTACACTTTGATAAGGTTTTCTATGGGCATGTTTCATAACACTTACTAATGGTTAGGAGATATATACGTTTCTTTATCCACTGTGTATGACCATTATGGAAATTTTTGATACTCAGGAATTGAATTATAGGAAAAAAGGCAGTTCACTTGACAAGGGAATTTTCTCTTAGCTTAGTGAATGACATGAAGCTCTGCTGACATGCTATGCAAGCAAAAACACAGATTTAAAAAAAGAAAATACTTTGCACACTGGATTGGGTCATTTTTGAAAAGTGAATTCCCTTCCAAAGTGAACAGCCTATTTGCCCTTGGTAAACCAACCCCTAAAACTTAAACCATATGTTATTCAATGGGGAAAACATGCAGCAGGGTTACAGTAATTTCTAATCATATATTGTTTTATCTCTATACAATTGTAAAACAAGAGAAATTCTTTAGACTAAGAAAACAAGTGTTTAGCTCACCTGCAGTGGGACGGCTTTTCCGGATATAGTCATTCAGCTGCCTCAGGGAATCAAAGAAGTAATCTTGCTCATTCATACTGATAACCTGCATCAAACAATTATAACTTAGGAGTAGAGTTGGTCCAAACGTCCCCCAGTTCGGTTCGTGCTAGAACCCTCAAACATTGCAAAATTCCCGGACCGCGAACCCTATTAAAGTCTATGGGACCCGGGTACTGCCCTGGTGTATGGGGGCCTGGGTACTGCACTGGGGGACAGGTACCAGTGAAAAAACTTTTTTGAGCAGGGATTTTACTGATTCTTAAAGTGCAACAATAAAAATGAAAAATTCCTTTAAATATAGTGCATGGGGGTCCCCCTAGTGTGCCTGTAAAGTGGTGCATCTGTACTGTGTATAGAACCTGCTGCAGCAAAACTGACATTTCTAAAGAAAAAAAAATTACATTTGAATTGATTTTTACTGCAAGCTTTCTTTATTTTGTAAACAACGGCTTGGGGAGCCAGTCTGTATGGTGAAGCCACAATTTAGCACACTCAGAACAAGATTAGAGATTTTTTGGATAAATTCTGGTGTCTCTTTGGCAGACTTTGCATGGAAATAACAAAGTTTTGCACCACAGTGAACAAGCCTTATTTGAAGCCAAATTATAGTACAGTCAGGCCAAGATTAACAATATATTTATAGATAAAGTCTGGTGTCTCTTTTGCAGACTTTGGATAGAAGTAACACGTGTGGAAAAATGGGCTTTGGGTGTTGGTGGTACCTTTACAGTGATGGATCAAGGAAAACAGTTTAAGATTTTCCATGATCACAAAGGTGGGGTAAGGACAATGTGGCCCTCCAGAGCCCCTGGCAGGGGCTGACTGGCAACTTTTGGCCCAGGGCAAGTATAACCCAGTGGCCCATGGTGGAGCGTCTCGGCCCCACTCTCCCTCTTCCCTGCCTCCTCCCAACTCCCACTTTTGGCATTCATATAAATTTACCTTTTCATTGCCAGAGCCATTTTTGCGTTTTTTTACACATACTTTTAAAAAATAATTTTAGGCCTGAAGATTACACAAAACCCCCAAACATTATATATTTCCTGAAAGCAGACACCCTAGACAATAAAATAGTGGTAGTTCCAATATTTTTAATGTCACACGATATTACCGCAAAGGTCTAGGAAACGCAACATTTCTGTAATAAAACACACTAAAGTGAAATTTAGGGCAAACAAACGCAATAAACTACTCACATTTTTGGTAATATATAAAAGATGATGTTGCACCGAGTAAATAGATCCAAAATGTCAAACCTTAATTTTGTGTGAAATGGCGGCAAACTGCAATACCCCATATTTTCTATACGCATAGGTTCAAAAGCAGCCTATAGGTATCAGTTTAGTGTTACGGAGGAGGTCTTGTGTTGCTCTCATTCTGGCGTGCATGGTAATATGTAACATGTATTTCATGCGTAGGCTCCCCTGAGGCATGCCTTTACGTTCCTACATGTGTTTTGGTGGGGGTGCTTCAAAAACATTTTTGGGGGGGTTTATGTGCTTGTGTGTAACTTTTTTTTCCTTAAGTTATTTTTTTCATCATATAGGGGGAAAAAAGTCCCCCTATGGTATGATTTTAAGGTGACAGGCGGCAGAATGAAGAGAAGGGGCCTGGAGTGCTGGCGGGGGACCCCAGAAGAAGAGTCTTGGCTGTTCTGTGCAAAACCCAGGTAAGTATGACACGTTTGTTATTGTTATAAATAAAAAAAAACTTTTACAACCACTTTAATCTACAATACTATTTGTTATATGTAGCATGGAGGAGGTTGATGTATTGCTATTGGTCACTGATGCATTAGTGACCAGTGGCAGTTAGTTAACCCTTTTATGCTGCATCAGTGGCAGTGGCACCAGTGTCAGTGCTAATTAACCCCTTCATGCTGCAGCATGAAGGGGTTAATTAACACTGACACCACTGCTGCTAATGCAGCACAAAGGGGTTAATTAACTGCCACTGGTCACTAATGCATCAGTGACCAATAGCAATACATCAACCTCCTCCATGCTGCATATAACAAATAGCATTGTAGATTAATTAACCCCCCACCCCAAAAAAAAATAAAAAAAAATTAACCACTTCAGTAAGATAAAAGCAGTGCAGAAATGTTCAGCCACTCACTCACCCACAGTAGTGGACGCTCCCCGCAGGTCGCAACAGCACTCCTCCTCTTCCATTCCGGCCTCTGAATGACGTCATGACGGGAACTAGGAAGCGCCTGTCGGGCGGAGATCCCTGACAGGGGAAGCATTATGATACACTTGCCGGCAAGGGCGGACTGACAACACTCAGGGCCCCCAATCCAAATAAAGCAAGGGCACCCTGTCAGGCCCCACCCATGACCCACCCCTGCCCTCACCCCCACATTTCGTACAAAAGTACAACAGAGAGTCTGTTCGAAAGCATCCCCTCCAGGTCCCATTAGAGACTACAAAGGAGTATAATGGAACCTGGAGGGGATCTCCTTCTAACAGAGTGTACAGTGAACACATTCATTCACTCTGGTCCTCATGGGACCCCCTCCTTATACCATGACTCTCACCCCTGTACATTACATACTCCTGACCCCTGCACCCTGTAAAATTACATACTCCTGACCCTTGAACCCTGTCCCTTACAAACTCCTGACCCCTGCATCCAGTATATTACATACTCCTGACCCCTGAACCCTGTCCCTTACAAACGCCTGACTCCTGCACCCAGTATATTACATACTCCTGACACCTGAACCCTGTACATTACATACTTCTGTCCCCTGTACATCACATACTCCTGACCCCTGAACCCTGTATATTACATACTCCTAAACCCCTGCACCCTGTGCATTATATATTCCTGGCCCCGCACCCTGTACATTACCCACTCCTGAGCTCTGCACCCTGTACATTACACACCCCTGAACCCTGTACATTACATACTCCTGACCCCTGTACATTATGCTATGTATGTTATCAGAGTCCGCACAGAGGCCCCCTTACATCAGAGTCCACACAGAGGCCCCCCTTACATCAGAGTCCGCACAGAGGTCCCCCTTACATCAGAGTCCACACAGAGGTCCCCCTTACATCAGAGTCCGCACAGAGGTCCCCCTTACATCAGAGTTTGCACAGAATTTCCACTTACACTGTAAGGGGGAGCTCTGTGGACTCTAATATAAAGGGGGACCCTTATTTAAGGGGGATCTGATTTAAGGGGTGTTCTGGGAACCTTGATTTAAGGGGGAATGCTGTGGACTCTGGTGTAAAGGGGGTCTCTGCTCACCAAAGCCTGCCCCCCTCCTCCCCCCCCTTATCAAAGTCCACAGAGCACCCCTTAAAATCATTTTATACACTGGGAGGCAGCAGAGAGGGTGAGCTTACTCACCCCAGGATGGAGGCTGAGGCGCAGATTGTCTGCAGCTTTTCTTTTCTGGGTTCAAACATGCCCGGGAAGTGTGGGTGGGGCAGGCCCAGGAGGAGGAGCTGATGAGCCCTATCTCTTCTCGCGTCCGTGCAGAGATAGGAGGGGATGTCAGCGCCATTGTACTGTGAGGCCGAGCTGTGTGTGAGAGACACACAGCTCAGCCCTGCAGCCATCTACCTCAGAGGAAACACAGGTCACGGCCGCACAGCGGGAGGTGAGCAGCAGCCATGACCTGTGTTAACCCTGTCCAGGCAGCGGTCACCGCTTACATCCTGGCTCCTGATGTTCGTCCCTGGGTTAGAACCAGAGTTTCAGCAGGCATATTCCTACCGCTCCACTGCAGCTCTGCAAACACAGCATTTGGAAGCAGCGGCCAGTGGCTGTGCATAGTGTCACTGGCCCCTCATTACCCAGCCATGAGTGCAGCCTTTTTACCAAGTATCAGAGCGGCCCGGAGGGACATTGTCACCCTGCCCCCCCAGCCCAGCCCGTCCCTGGCCTGAGCTGACTGCCCCCACCCCCCCACAGCCCAGCACTCTAGTGAGCAAAGAGGGGGTAGAGCAGAGAGATGTGACTGACAGTCACCAGCTCTCTGCTCATGGAGCTCTGAAAACTGAGTGATCAGCGGTGTTTGATTGCTCGGTTCTCAGTGTAGAGGCTCCGGGGGACAGATGCAGCATCAGATCAATGCTGCAACCACCTAGGTAAGTATAAATTAAAAAAAAAAACAGAAACCCATATCTCTTTTTTAATTATACCCATTAAACCTATACCAAAAAATTACTTCAAGATAAAATCAACACCTACAAAGCTAGGCAGCCTAGACAGTCTTGCAGAGAGTACAGATCCCAAAAACACTTAATCAGCAACATAGGCATCATGGGTTTGATAGCTGCTGCTAATCCAGGACTGATTCATTTTGACAAATGTCAGCCAGTTAACGGAATCTTTGGACAGACACGCTCTTTTATCTGTCACAAAACCTCCAGCAGCACTGAATGCCGTTTGGAAAGCACACTGGATGCAGGGCAGCCCAGCAGCTCAATTGCATACCAGACAAGTTCTGGCCAGTAGTCTATTCTCATGATCCGGTAACCCAGTGGATCATTTACTGAAAAGCTCTCCAAGTCTGTTTTTGCCCCTAGATAATCTTCTAGCATATGATGCAGATGCTGCCGATGGGATGTTGAAGCTGGCAATCCTGGGCACCAAGGACTAAATTTTGCATCACTTAGGTGGCCCTCTTCTCCACCACTCCTCCTTTGACCAGCAAAAACCTCTAAACTACGTTTTCCATGAGATGAGATAGACAAAGAAATTCTGGACAGCCGCACACCGATGAAAGTTTCTTATGCCTTTATTTGTGAATCAGGATCACAAAGTATACACGACACCAAAGCAGAGTGGTACAGAAAGACGCGTTTCACACTTATACCAAGTGCTTACTCATAGCTATGAGTTTGTACAGAAATGTACAAACTATAAAAAATGAATAAAAAAGGGGAACACCAGCATCACAGTCATAAAAACTGCAGCTGAAATTTTTTAAGAAAGGGGACAGCCAGGAGACAGAAGAAAGAAAAAAAAAAACACGCAGAAACCAAAACAAAAAAAAGGGTATTCAGCACTAAATGTTATGTAATGCTGTGTTAAACACTGCACTACACTAACACACTACACTGACACTATACTCACACTATGCTGATACACTATAATGACACACTACACTAATACTACACTATACTGACACACTATACTCACATTAACACTGTACACCTCTACACTCAGAGTCACAATAACACACTAACTCGCTAGTAGCAAACTGAGCCCTGCTTTATCTATCTCCACTCCAACGACACACTACAAAAGGTTCCTGTGGGAAGGAACCTTTTATAGTGTGGGGTGGGACTATGAGCACCGAGCCATGATTGGGCAAAGTCATCATGACTTTGTCCAATCATGGCTCTGACAGTGCTCTGTGCCCCGATTGGGCAAAGCCTTTCAGCTGACCAGTGGTCAGGTGCATTGCTTCATCCAATTAGGGCCCTAGAATGTGCTGTGCAGCACACATTGCATTGTGGGGCACTCGGCGGGTGAACATCCTGCCAAGCGCCCCGGAAATTCGGGTGTTTGATGAACGAGCGAACAGGTGATGTTCAGGCTGAACTTTTGCTCGGCCCCAACTGCACTCAGGAGACATAATGTAAACTAAACCTGAATATCCATACATAGACAATGCCAATGGAATGGTGATACTGACATTCCACCAAAAAGTGTTTAGCACTAAAAATGGAGAATAAAACATCTGAAGACTGTGCAAGAAGCAGGTTGACAGAGTTGAAACTTAAGGCGGCCATAGACAGTTCGAATCTTAGCTGTTTTAGCAGGGTCCGGGCAAGATTCAAATAATCTATGGGCAGGCTGATTGTATCCAAGTTGATCCAACCAGCATGTTGGATTTTCGGAATGCGATTTTTGCCAGCGGGTGTTCTCTTGGCGACACAAAACAATACCTGCCTGCCCTCCCCATGTGCGCCAGGAGAACACGATCGCTTCACGGGAGGGATTCCCATATCAACACTGACTGTTTTGATGGGAGAATCGAAAATCGCACCACCTATGGCCTCATCTGAATGAGGCATTCCATAGTTTGGGGGTGTTGGAAAAGCTTATCTTAGCTTCTTCTTCATAAACTGCTGTTCTGTGTTACAAATAAGAGGAACTTCACGATCAACCTAAGATGATTTAGGCAGGTAGATCAATGTGTGATCAATGTACAGAAACACAGTCCATAGCCAATGAGAGGAAAATATATACCGATTTATCAGCGTATAACACGCGCCGGCGTATAACACGCACCCCAAGTTTAGGAAGGAATTTTAAGGAAAAAAACTTTTAGGAGGGAAGTTTAACCACTTGCCGACCGCCTAACGTAGATATACGTCGGCAGAATGGCACGGGCAGGCAGAATCACGTATATATACGTGATCTGCCTCCCGCGGGCGGGGGGTCCGATCGGACCCCCCCCCGGTGCCATCGGCGGTCGGCATCTGACTGGGAGCGTCGGGAGGCGAGGGGGAGACCATCCGATCGTGGCCCCCCCCTCGCGATCGCTCCCAGCCAATAGGAATCCTCCCCTGCCTGTGTGTAGTTTCACACAGGCAGAGGATGTGATGTCATCTCTCCTCGGCTCGGCAGTTTCCGTCCAGCGCCGAGGAGAGAAGACATGTAAGTGCACACAACACACACACACACACAGTAGAACATGCCAGGCATACCTTACACCCCCGATCCCCCCCCGATCGCCCCCCGATCCCCCCCCAATCACCCCCCCCCCCTGTCACAAACTGACATTAGCAGTATTTTTTTTTTTTTTTTTTTTTTTTTTTTCTGATTACTGCATAGTGTCAGTTTGTGACAGTTACAGTGTTAGGGCAGGTAGTATTACCCCCCTTTAGGTCTAGGATACCCCCCTAACCCCCCCTAATAAAGTTTTAACCCCTTGATCACCCCCTGTCACCAGTGTCACTAAGCGATCATTTTTCTGATCGCTGTATTAGTGTCGCTGGTGACGCTAGTTAGGAACGTAAATATTTAGGTTCGCCGTCAGCGTTTTATAGCGACAGGGACCCCCATATACTACCTAATAAATGTTTTAACCCCTTGATTGCCCCCTAGTTAACCCTTTCACCACTGATCACCGTATAACTGTTACGGTGACGCTGGTTAGTTTGTTTATTTTTTATAGTGTCAGGGCACCCGCCGTTTATTACCGAATAAAGGTTTAGCCCCCCGGTCGCCCGGCGGTGATATGCGTCGCCCCAGGCAGCGTCAGATTAGCGCCAGTACCGCTAACACCCACGCACGCAGCATACGCCTCCCTTAGTGGTATAGTATCTGTACGGATCAATATCTGATCCAATCAGATCTATACTAGTGTCCCCAGCAGTTTAGGGTTCCCGAAAACGCAGTGTTAGCGGGATCAGCCCAGATACCCGCTAGCACCTGCGTTTTGCCCCTCTGCCCGGCCCACCCAAGTGCAGTATCGATCGATCACTGTCACTTACAAAACACTAAACGCATAACTGCAGCGTTCGCATAGTCAGGCCTGATCCCTGCGATCGCTAACAGTTTTTTTGGTAGCGTTTTGGTGAACTGGCAAGCACCAGCCCCAGGCAGCGTCAGATTAGCGCCAGTACCGCTAACACCCACGCACGCAGCATACGCCTCCCTTAGTGGTATAGTATCTGATCGGATCAATATCTGATCTGATCAGATCTATACTAGCGTCCCCAGCAGTTTAGGGTTCCCACAAACGCAGTGTTAGCGGGATCAGCCCAGATACCTGCTAGCACCTGCGTTTTGCCCCTCCACCCGGCCCAGCCCAGCCCACCCAAGTGCAGTATCGATCGATCACTGACACTTACAAAACACTAAACGCATAACTGCAGCGTTCGCAGAGTCAGGCCTGATCCTTGCGATCGCTAACAGTTTTTTTGGTAGCGTTTTGGTGAACTGGCAAGCCCCAGCGGCCTAGTACACCCCGGTTGTAGTCAAACCAGCACTGCAGTAACACTTGGTGACGTGGCGAGTCCCATAAGTGCAGTTCAAGCTGGTGAGGTGACAAGCACAAGTAGTGTCCCGCTGCCACCAAGAAGACAAACACAGGCCCGTCGTGTCCATAGTGCCCTTCCTGCTGCATTCGCCAATCCTAATTGGGAACCCACCACTTCTGCAGCGCCCGTACTTCCCCCATTCACATCCCCAACCAAATGCAGTCGGCTGCATGAGAGGCATTTTCTTTATGTCCTCCCGAGTACCCCTACCCAACGAACCCCCCCAAAAAAGATGTCGTGTCTGCAGCAAGCGCAGATATAGGCGTGACACCCGCTATTATTGTCCCTCCTGTCCTGACAATCCTGGTCTTTGCATTGGTGAATGTTTTGAACACTACCATTCACTAGTTGAGTATTAGCGTAGGGTACAGCATTGCACAGACTAGGCACACTTTCACAGGGTCTCCCAAGATGCCATCGCATTTTGAGAGACCCGAACCTGGAACCGGTTACAGTTATAAAAGTTAGTTACAAAAAAAAGTGTAAAAAAAAAAAAAAAAAAAACACATACAAAAATATAAAATAAAAAAAAAAATAGTTGTCGTTTTATTGTTCTTTCTCTCTCTCTATTGTTCTGTTCTTTTTTACTGTATTCTATTCTGCAATGTTTTATTGTTGTTATGTTTTATCATGTTTGCTTTTCAGGTATGCAATTTTTTATACCTTACCGTTTACTGTGCTTTATTGTTAACCATTTTTTTGTCTTCAGGTACGCCATTCACGACTTTGAGTGGTTATACCAGAATGATGCCTGCAGGTTTAGGTATCATCTTGGTATCATTCTTTTCAGCCAGCGGTCGGCTTTCATGTAAAAGCAATCCTAGCGGCTAATTAGCCTCTAGACTGCTTTTACAAGCAGTGGGAGGGAATGCCCCTCCCCCCCCAACGTCTTCCGTGTTTTTCTCTGGCTCTCCTGTCTCAACAGGGAACCTGAAAATGCAGCCGGTGATTCAGCCAGCTGACCATAGAGCTGATCAGAGACCAGAGTGGCTCCAAACATCTCTATGGCCTAAGAAACCGGAAGCTACGAGCATTTTATGACTTAGATTTCGCCGGATGTAAACAGCGCCATTGGGAAATTGGGAAAGCATTTTATCACACCGATCTTGGTGTGGTCAGATGCTTTGAGGGCAGAGGAGAAATCTAGGGTCTAATAGACCCCAATTTTTGCAAAAAAGAGTACCTGTCACTACCTATTGCTATGATAGGGGATATTTACATTCCCTGAGATAACAATAAAAATGATTAAAAAAAAAAAAATGAAAGGAACAGTTTAAAAATAAGATAAAAAAATAATAATAATAAAGGAAAAAAAAAAAAAAAAAAAAAAAGCACCCCTGTCCCCCCCTGCTCTCGCGCTAAGGCGAACGCAAGCGTCGGTCTGGCGTCAAATGTAAACAGCAATTGCACCATGCATGTGAGGTATCGCCGCGAAGGTCAGATCGAGGGCAGTATTTTTAGCAGTAGACCTCCTCTGTAAATCTAAAGTGGTAACCTGTAAAGGCTTTTAAAGGCTTTTAAAAATGTATTTAGTTTGTCGCCACTGCACGTTTGTGCGCAATTTTAAAGCATGTCATGTTTGGTATCCATGTACTCGGCCTAAGATCATCTTTTTTATTCCATCAAACATTTGGGCAATATAGTGTGTTTTAGTGCATTAAAATGTAAAAAAGTGTGTTTTTTCCCCAAAAAATGCGTTTGAAAAATCGCTGCGCAAATACTGTGTGAAAAAAAAAAATGAAACACCCACCATTTTAATCTGTAGGGCATTTGCTTTAAAAAAAATATATAATGTTTGGGGGTTCAAAGTAATTTTCTTGCAAAAAAAAATTATTTTTTTATGTAAACAATAAGTGTCAGAAAGGGCTTTGTCTTCAAGTGGTTAGAAGTGTGGGTGATGTGTGACATAAGCTTCTAGATGTTGTGCATAAAATGCCAGGACAGTTCAAAACCCCCCCAAATGACCCCATTTTGGAAAGTAGACACCCCAAGCTATTTGCTGAGAGTCATGTTGAGTCCATGGAATAATTTATATTGTGACACAAGTTGCGGGAAAGAGACAATTTTTTATTTTTTTAATTTTTTTTTGCGCAAAGTTGTCACTAAATGATATATTGCTCAAACATGCCATGGGAATATGTGAAATTACACCCCAAAATACATTCTGCTGCTTCTCCTGAGTACGGGGATACCACATGTGTGAGACTTTTTGGGAGCCTAGCCGCGTACGGGACCCCGAAAACCAATCACTGCCTTCAGGCTTTCTAAGGCCGTAAATTTTTGATTTCACTCTTCACTGCCTATCACAGTTTCGGAGGCCATGGAATGCCCAGGTGGCAAAAAAAAACCCCAAATGACCCCATTTTGGAAAGTAGACACCCCAAGCTATTTGATGAGAGGTATAGTGAGTATTTTGCAGACCTCACTTTTTGTCACAAAGTTTTGAAAATTGAAAAAAGAAAAAAAAAAAATGTTTTTTCTCGTCTTTCTTTATTTTCAAAAACAAATGAGAGCTGCAAAATACTCACCATGCCTCTCAGCAAATAGCTTGGGGTGTCTACTTTCCAAAATGGGGTCATTTGGGGGGGGTTTGTGCCACCTGGGCATTCCATGGCCTCCGAAACTGTGATAGGCAGTGAGGAGTAAAATTAAAAATGTACGCCCTTAGAAATCCTGAAGGCAGTGATTGGTTTTCGGGGCCCCGTACGCGGCTAGGCTCCCAAAAAGTCCCACACATGTGGTATCCCCGTACTCAGGAGAAGCAGCTAAATGTATTTTGGGGTGCAATTCCACATATGCCCATGGCCTGTGTGAGCAATATATCATTTAGTGACAACTTTGTGCAAAAAAAAAAAAAAAAAAAAAAAATTTGTCACTTTCCCGCAACTTGTGTCAAAATATAAAATATTCCATGGACTCAACATGCCTCAAAGCAAATAGCTTGGGGTGTCTACTTTCCAAAATGGGGTCATTTGGGGGGGTTTTATGTCATCTGGGCATTTTATGGCCTTCAAAACTGTGATAGGTAGTGAGGAGTAAAATCAAAAATGTACGCCCTTAGAAATCCTGAAGGCAGTGATTGGTTTTCGGGGCCCCGTACGCGGCTAGGCTCCCAAAAAGTCCCACACATGTGGTATCCCCATACTCAGGAGAAGCAGCTAAATGTATTTTGGGGTGCAATTCCACATATGCCCATGGCCTGTGTGAGCAATATATCATTTAGTGACAACTTTTTGTAATTTTTTTTTTTTTTTTTTTTTTTTGTCATTGTTCAATCACTTGGGACAAAAAAAATGAATATTCAATGGGCTCAACATGCCTCTCAGCAAATTCCTTGGGGTGTCTACTTTCCAAAATGGGGTCATTTGTGGGGGTTTTGTACTGCCCTGCCATTTTAGCACCTCAAGAAACGACATAGGCAGTCATAAATTAAAGGCTGTGTAAATTCCAGAAAATGTACCCTAGTTTGTAGACGCTATAACTTTTGCGCAAACCAATAAATATACACTTATTGACATTTTTTTTACCAAAGACATGTGGCCGAATACATTTTGGCCTAAATGTATGACTAAAATTGAGTTTATTGGATTTTTTTTAGAACAAAAAGTAGAAAATATCATTTTTTTTCAAAATTTTCGGTCTTTTTCCGTGTATAGCGCAAAAAATAAAAACGGCAGAGGTGATCAAATACTATCAAAAGAAAGCTCTATTTGTGGGAAGAAAAGGACGCAAATTTCGTTTGGGTACAGCATTGCATGACCGCGCAATTAGCAGTTAAAGCGACGCAGTGCCGAATTGTAAAAAGTGCTCTGGTCAGGAAGGGGGTAAATCCTTCCGGGGCTGAAGTGGTTAAGGAAAAAAAACTTACATTAAAATGCCCATCAATGCAGCCTTATCGTGTCCATCTGCAGCCTTGCCCAGTGTCCAGTGCAGCCTTGTCAGTGCAGCTTTGCCCCAGTGCAGAATTGTCAGTGCAGCTTTGCCCCAGTGCAGCCTTGTCAGTGCAGCCATGTCAGTGCAGCTTTGCCCCAGTGGTCAGTGCAGCCTTGCCCCAGTGGTCAGTGCAGCTTTGCCCCAGTGGTCAGTGCAGCTTTGCCCCAGTGGTCAGTGCAGCCTTGCCCCAGTGGTCAGTGCAGCCTTGCCCCCAGTGTCCATTACATGCTTGGACAGATCGCTTGAAAGATCGCCGCCGATATAGACATAGCATGTAGATTTAAATATGGCGGCGCGGAGTTCGGAGGGACTCGGCGGAGCTGAACGAGCACCGCCGAGATACACATAGTCAAGTGTACTCGGCTCTTTCCGGCGCCGCTCACAGTCCCGCCCAGTCCCGCCCTATGATGGACATAACACAGGTCCAATGGCGGGACTGGGTGTGACTGTGAGCGCGCCGGAAAGAGCCGAGAATAGTCGACTATGTGTATCTTGGCGGCGCTCGTTCAGCTCCGCCGAGTCGCTCCGAACTCCGCGGCGCCATATTTAAAACTACACGCTATGTGAATGTCGGCTGTGATCGCGGCAATCGCTCCGATAGATCACAGATAGCGGGGATCGGCGTATAACACGCACCCACGTTTTTCCCCTGATTTTAAGGGGATAAAAGTGCGTGTTACACGCCGATAAATACGGTATTTCTTTTTTTCATAATCCCTTTACAGACACAGACTAGGTTCCCCCTGCCCTCAGGCCCCATAGCAGCCACATAGGTTGCTAAGGCTGTAGTTGTGTGTATAAAGAAGTTTTGTAAAAAAAAAAAAAAGAAAATCTAGAGTGAGCCTATTGTCTGCATGCTATAGACACAGTTATGAGGACTTCACCTTCTATATATATTAACATCAATATGATATATTATGTATGAAAAAAAAGTGGACAAGATTAATATTTTTAAAATTACCTTGTCTCCTATTTTTAAGAAGATGCCAAAGCCCTCCCAAGAGTTTAGCTGCAGTTTGCTGGAAATAGTCTGACAAACTTCTCTCACCTTGGTGTTAGTCCTAGCTTCAATTGTCTGGAGGAAAACAAGAGAAATTCAGGTACACTCCGCTGATCAGGAAAGCTGCCTTACAGTACAAAAGCTGACCATACACATACACATTAGTTCAGGGGGTAAACAAAGTCAATGACAAGCACTGAGGTATCACAAATGTGCTCAGAGGGCACTCATACCTCTTCTGTGTCATTTGGCAGGAGCACTTTGTGGAAGATCTTGGTGCTCATTTGTTGTATGGCTTCAACCTCCACCAAGTGAGGGGGGTGTTTCCTGACACCAGTTCTGTCAGACACAGAATAAACAGTTAGGACTGACCTTTATACATTATAATATTAAGTTAAATTTAATTCCCTAACACTGTTTGAGTACAGTTACCAAACCATTTGTAAACTTTCTGCCTAAATGTTCCCTACGGTTGATATATACAGCACGTGTAACATTACATGTGACTAAATGGATGAAACATTAATGCCCCGTACACACGGTCGGAGTTTCCGACGGAAAATGTGTGATAGGACCTTGTTGTCGGAAATTCCAATCGTGTGTAGGCTCCATCACATATTTTCCATCGGATTTTCCGACACACAAAGTTTGAGAGCAGGATATAAAATTTTCCGACAACAAAATCCGTTGTCGGAAATTCCTGCTCAGAATAAATAAAGAGATGAAAGCTATTGGCCACTGCCCTGTTTATAGTGCCTACGTACGTGTTTTACGTCACCGCGTTCAGAACGATCGGATTTTCTGACAACTTTGTGTGACCGTGTGTATGCAAGACAAGTTTGAGCCAACATCCGTCAGTAAAAATCCTAGTTTTGTTGTCGGAATGTCCGAACAAAGTCCGACCGTGTGTACGGGGCACAAGAGTGATAGGCCTGGTTCACACAGGCGTACTTAAACATACATCCATGTGAGGGCCGCTTTAGCCCACACAGAATACACAGGTGTTCTGCACATTCACGTGCAGCCAGTTCTATTCATGTCAATTAGGACGCAACAACTGCATGGACACAGCCACTGCTGCCAATTTGACATCTGTGTAGGTGTATGGTCCCAAACGCAGACAATGCGAGTTCGGGGACGCGCACCCATGCAGATCTAAAATTGGGAGCAGTGGTTGTGTCTGCGCAGCTGTTGCTTCTGAACGGACACAAATGAGACTGCCTGCATGGAACACGGTCCTCACATGGGTGTATGCTTAAGTACGCCTGTGTGAATGAGACCCTATTTTAAACTGTTTTTCTACAAAACCTTGTGCAAATGCAAGTGGAACTTTAGTCAGAAAATTAAGTCCTGCTAGATCACTTCAGGCTGGCCCCTTTTGCAGGCATGGCTATGCAAAATTATACAAATAAGTGGCTATACTGTTTAAAATACAGTAATAAATTGGCCTATCCTGTTATGCACATGCTCAGTTGCTCTCTATTTTTAGGCACTTTGCCGTATTTGGCCAATATGCTGACAGCCTAAAGATTTACTGCTACTCTGGGGCTCTGGGCAGCCTCCAGCAAGAAGAAACAGTAACAATGGTGGAGGCAATTTACAGCACACACAAATTTTGGTAACATAATTATTAATGTGGAATGTATGTTCCTTGCTAAAAAACATTATTTTTATCACGTTGTTATGGGTAAAGTTCTGCTTTAAATACTAAAGCCTAGGCACTGATGAGTTTCTTTACATGTGTGTGTATTGGTAAAAAACAATCTATATAAAAATGAACAGATGTTACTGTAGCACTCTTTGCATCCTTGTTCTGCAGTCCTTGGCTAGTGGCTCTTTTCGACGATTCTCAGTGAATTTCTGAACATGATTCAAGAGAACTTTGCCGGGTGGAAACAGCCCTGTACAGAGCCAAAGCAACTGCCATCCACTGGTCATGCTATAGCTGGAATTAAACACAAACTCAAATTCAGCAGTTGAAAAGGTATGGTGACAGTTATGATGGTATAATATATATATATAAGATCAGAATGGAAGAAATAAACTTTTAAATGGTGAAACAATTTTTTCTGCGGACAATTGTAGTAAAACTAAACCAATCACAATCGTTGTTATATGCTTAGCTTTATTATGGGCATACTAAAACCATCATGGGCCCCGAGGGCCTAAACCGACAGGCCCTCAAAATATATATGGTACTTTTATTAGATCACAAGTTCAATTCGCTTTCTATGATACACTATATTGTCAAAAGTATTGGGACACCTGCCTTTACACGCACATAAATTTTAATGTAATCCCAGTCTTAGTCTGTCGGGCTCAATATTGAGTTGGCCCACCCTTTGCAGCTATACAAGCTTCAACTCTTCTGGGAAGGCTGTTCACAAGGTTTAGGAGTGTGTCTATGGGAATGTTTGACCATTCTTCCAGAAGTGCATTTGTGAGGTCAGGCACTGATGTTGACGAGAATGCCTGGCTCACAGTCTCCGCTCTAATTTATCCCAAAAGGTGTTCTATTGGTTTGAGGTCAGGCCAATCAAGTTACTCCACCCCAAACTCGCTCATCCATGTCATTATGGACCTTGCTTTGTGCACTGGTCCAAATCATTTGGTGGAGGGGGGATTATGGTGTGGGGTTTTCAGAGGTTGGGCTTGGCCCCTTAGTTCCAGTGAAGGGAACTCTTAAGGTGTCAGCATACCAAGACATTTTGGACAATTTCATACTCCCAACTTGGTGGGAACAGTTTGGGGATGTGCACCAGCGCACAAAGCAAGGTCCATAAAGATATGGATGAGCGAGTTTGGGGTGGAGGAACTTGACTGGCCTGCCTCAACCAAATAGAACACCTTTGGGATAAATTAGAGTGGAGACTGTGAGCCAGGCCTTCTCGTCCAACATCAGTGCCTGACTTCACAAATGCGCTTCTGGAAGAATGGTCAAACATTCCCATAGACACACTCCTAAACCTTGTGGACAGCCTTCCCAGCAGTGGCGGTGCGTCCATTAAGAGTGCATGGGCACCGCCCCCTCTCTCCAACCACCCCCCTCTATGACTAATGGATAGATTCATGCATTGCATGAATCTATCCATGGCAGCCACCCTCTATTCAGGCGTCCGGCCCCTTTTTGGATGCAGAGCACCTGAATTACAGCGGCGGGGTGTATTTTTGAAGCACTTGATTAGAGCCATAGGCTCTGATAGGCTTCAAAAAAGGTGAACCACCCAGGTGTGTTAGAAAAGCGAATGAATATTCACTTTTACATAGTTACATAGTTAGTCAGGTTGAAAAAAGACACAAGTCCATCTAGTTCAACCATAAAAAAAAAAAAATCATACAATCCCATATACCCAATCCTATACCCACAGTTGATCCAGAGGAAGGCGAAAAAAACCCCCAGAAAGGCAGGATCCAATTTGCTACAGCAGGGGAAAAAATTCCTTCCTGATCCCAGAGAGGCAATCGGATTTTCCATGGATCAACTTTACCTATAAATGTTAGTACCCAGTTATATTATGTACATTTAGGAAAGAATCCAGCCTTTTCTTAAAACAATCTACTGAGCTGGCCAGAATCACCTCTGGACCTCTTTTCCACATTTTCACAGCTCTTACTATGAAGAAACCTTTCCGTATTTGGAGATGAAATCTCTTTTCCTCTAGAGGTAAAGAGTGCCCCCTTGTCCTCAGTGTGGACCGTAAAGTGAATAACTCAACACCAAGTTCACTATATGGACCCCTTATATATTTATACTCTGTGATCATATCCCCCCTTAATCTCCTCTTCTCAATAGTGAATAAATTCAGTTCCTCTAATCTTTCCTCATAGCTGAGCTCCTCCCTGCCTCTTATCAGTTTGGTTGCCCTTCTCTGTACTTTCTCCAGTTCCCCCGATATCCTTTTTGAGAACTGGTTCCCAAAACTGAACTGCATATTCCAGATGAGGTCTTACCAATGATTTGAACAGGGGCAAAATGATATCTGTCTCTATACAGTCCATAACTGAAGGACTTTGCTCGCTTTGGAAACCGCAGCTTGGCATTGCATGCTATTATTGAGCTTATGATCTGCCAAAACTCCCTGATCCTTCTCCACCATTGATTCCCCCAGTCAGGGCCGGTCCTAGACGGGGTGCACGGGGTGCAGTGCACCCAGGCGCCAGAGAGGTGGGGGCGCTGAAGCGCCAGAGTGCTCCCTTCCCTCCTCCTCCTCTTGATTGCATCCGGCGGCGGCGCTCTCCGCCGGTGTTAAAAGAAAGGCGCCGCCTATGCTGCTCAAGCCCCTCCCTCCTCCTGTCAGAGAAAGAGAGGGATATCGGAGGCAGAGCGGCTGGTCTCTGCGTGGAGAGAGACCAGCCGCACAGTGATGTCGCGCGGGGGAGGGGGAGGGGAGCGGAGCGGTCCGTGCCCGACACATTCTGCTCTGTGTCTCCCACTCCTGCCTACTTTAAACTCCTCTGCTCTTCACCCGGGCGGCGCGGCTGGCTGCACACTGTTCTCTCCTCTTCAGCTGCCGCCCGGGTGTATATATGTACCCTAATGGAGGGGGGGGCTGTACTAATGGAGGGGGGGGCTGTACTAATGGAGGGGGGTCTGTACTAATGGAGGGGGCTGTACTAATGGAGGGGGGGCTGTACTAATGGAGGTGGCTGTACTAATGGAGGGGGGGCTGTACTAATGGAGGGGGGCTGTACTAATGGAGGGGGCTGTACTAATGGAGGGGGGCTGTACTAATGGAGGGGGGCTGTACTAATGGAGGGGGGCTGTACTAATGGAGGGGGGGCTGTACTAATGGAGGGGGCTGTACTAATGGAGGGGGGCTGTACTAATGGAGGGGGCTGTACTAATGGAGGGGGGCTGTACTAATGGAGGGGGGGCTGTACTAATGGAGGGGGGGGGCTGTACTAATGGAGGGGCTGTACTAATGGGGGGTCTGTACTAATGGAGGGGGGGTCTGTTCTAATGGAGGGGGGGTCTGTACTAATGGGGTCTGTACTAATGGAGGGGGCCTGTACTAATGGAGGGGGGGTCTGTACTAATGGAGGGGGGTCTGTACTAATGGAGGGGGGGTCTGTACTAATGGGGTCTGTACTAATGGAGGGGGGTCTGTACTAATGGAGGGGGGGTCTGTACTAATGGTGGGGTCTGTACTAATATGGGGGTCTCTACTAATGGAGGGGGGTCTGTCCTGGGGGGTCTGTTCTAATGGGGGGGTCTGTACTAATGGAGAGGGGGTCTGTCCTGGGGGGTCTGTACTAATGGAGGGGGGTCTGTCCTGGGGGGGTCTGTTCTGGGGGGTCTGTACTAATGGAGGGGGGTCTGTACTAATGGAGGGGGGTCTGTACTAATGGAGAGGGGGTCTGTCCTGGGGGGTCTGTACTAATGGAGGGGGGTCTGTCCTGGGGGGTCTGTACTAATGGAGAGGGGGTCTGTACTAATGGAGAGGGGGTCTGTCCTGGGGGGTCCGTACTAATGGAGGGGGGTCTGTACTAATGGAGGGGGGGTCTGTACTAATGGAGGGGGGGGTCTGTACTAATGGGGTCTGTACTAATGGAGGGGGGGTCTGTACTAATGGGGTCTGTACTAATGGTGGGGTCTGTACTAATATGGGGGTCTCTACTAATGGAGGGGGGTCTGTCCTGGGGGGTCTGTACTAATGGGGGGGTCTGTACTAATGGAGGTGGGGTCTGTACTAATGGAGGGGGGGTCTGTACTAATGGGGTCTGTACTAATGGAGGGGGGTCTGTACTAATGGGGTCTGTACTAATGGAGGGGGGGTCTGTACTAATGGTGGGGTCTGTACTAATATGGGGGTCTCTACTAATGGAGGGGGGTCTGTACTAATGGGGGGTCTGTACTAATGGAGGGGGGTCTGTACTAATGGAGAAGTGGTCTGTCCTGGGGGGTCTGTACTAATGGAGGGGGGTCTGTCCTGGGGGGTATGTACTAATGGAAAAGAAAAAAGGAGCAGAGAAGAGGATTGTAGGACATATAGTCCCGAGAACTGGCAGCCCCACTGTAACACGGAAACTGCAGCCCACACAGCATGCTCAGCTGAATGGGAAAGAGAGAGAGAGAGACAGGAGCCTGGGAAAGTTTTCAGGGAAGTACACCCATGACTCCAGAGGGAGAGGACAGTGCTGAGAGAACACCATCAGAGAGAGAACCCTGCTGCCCTGCGCCACCAGTGGGAAAGCCACACAGCCTAGCACCATCCCTGGCAGAGAAAGGAATGGAGTCATTGCAGGAATACAGCGGAGTCACCATGGGCAATTCAGAGTGATCTGACTCCTGATCAGAGGAACCGTTGCTGTATCGCTGGGTCAGCTGAGAGGGCCGATCGGCCAATATGTACTATGTCTGCAGTCTCTGACCATCTCCTGTACTATGTCTGAAGTCTCTGATCATCTCCTGTACTATGTCTGAAGTCTCTGATCATCTCCTGTACTATGTCTGCAGTCTCTGATCATCTCCTGTAGTATGTCTGCAGTCTCTGGCCATCTGTAGTATGTCTGCAGTCTCTGGCCATCTCCTGTAGTATGTCTGCAGTCTCTGATCATCTCCTGTTCTATGATTGCTTTCTCTGACCATCTCCTGTACTATGATTGCAGTCTCTGATCGTCTCTTGTATCATAACTACAGTCTCTGGGCATCTCCTGTACTATGTCTGCAGTCTCTGACCATCTCCTGTACTATGTCTGCAGTCTCTGGGCATCTCCTGTACAATATCTGCAGTCTCTGATCATCTCCTGTACCATGTCTGCAGTCTCTGACCATCTCCTGTATTATGTCTGCAGTCTCTGACCATCTCCTGTACTATGTCTGCAGTCTCTGACCATCTCCTGTACTATGTCTGCAGTCTCTGAGCTTCTCCTGTATTATGTCTGCAGTCTCTGACCATCTCCTGTACCATGTCTGCAATCTCTGACCGTCTCCTGTACTATGTCTGCAGTCTCTGACCATCTCCTGTTCTATGATTACAGTCTCTGACCATCTCCTGTTCTATGATTGCAGTCTCTGACCATCTCCTGTACTATGTCTGCAGTCTCTGACCATCTCCTGTTCTATGATTGCAGTCTCTGATCATCTCCTGTACTATGTCTGCAGTCTCTGACCATCTCCTGTTCTATGATTGCAGTCTCTGACCATCTCCTGTACTATGTCTGCAGTCTCTGACCATCTCCTGTTCTATGATTGCAGTCTCTGACCATCTCCTGTACTATGTCTGCAGTCTCTGACCATCTCCTGTACTATGTCTGCAGTCTCTGACCATCTCCTGTACTATGTCTGCAGTCTCTGATCATCTCCTGTACTATGTCTGCAGTCTCTGGCTATCTCCTGTACTATGTCTGCAGTCTCTGACCATCTCCTGTTCTATGATTGCAGTCTCTGACCATCTCCTGTACTATGTCTGCAGTCTCTAACCATCTCCTGTTCTATGATTGCAGTCTCTGATCATCTCCTGTACTATGTCTGCAGTCTCTGATCATCTCCTGTACTATGTCTGCAGTCTCTGATCATCTCCTGTAGTATGTCTGCAGTCTCTGATCATCTCCTGTAGTATGTCTGCAGTCTCTGGCTATCTCCTGTACTATGTCTGCAGTCTCTGATCATCTCCTGTAGTATGTCTGCAGTCTCTGATCATCTCCTGTAGTATGTCTACAGTCTCTGGCCATCTCCTGTAGTATGTCTGCAGTCTCTGGCCATCTCCTGTAGTATGTCTGCAGTCTCTGGCCATCTCCTGTAGTATGTCTGCAGTCTCTGGCCATCTCCTGTAATATGTCTGCAGTCTCTGGCCATCTCCTGTTCTATGATTGCAGTCTCTGACCATCTCCTGTACTATGTCTGCAGTCTCTAACCATCTCCTGTTCTATGATTGCAGTCTCTGATCATCTCCTGTACTATGTCTGCAGTCTCTGATCATCTCCTGTACTATGTCTGCAGTCTCTGATCATCTCCTGTAGTATGTCTGCAGTCTCTGATCATCTCCTGTAGTATGTCTGCAGTCTCTGGCTATCTCCTGTACTATGTCTGCAGTCTCTGATCATCTCCTGTAGTATGTCTGCAGTCTCTGATCATCTCCTGTAGTATGTCTACAGTCTCTGGCCATCTCCTGTAGTATGTCTGCAGTCTCTGGCCATCTCCTGTAGTATGTCTGCAGTCTCTGGCCATCTCCTGTAGTATGTCTGCAGTCTCTGGCCATCTCCTGTAGTATGTCTGCAGTCTCTGACCATCTCCTGTTCTATGATTGCAGTCTCTGATCATCTCCTGTACTATGTCTGCAGTCTCTGACCATCTCCTGTTCTATGATTGCAGTCTCTGATCATCTCCTGTTCTATGATTGCAGTCTCTGATCATCTCCTGTACTATGTCTGCAGTCTCTGATCATCTCCTGTTCTATGATTGCAGTCTCTGACCATCTCCTGTACCATGTCTGCAGTCTCTGACCATCTCCTGTACTATGTCTGCAGTCTCTGACCATCTCCTGTACTATGTCTGCAGTCTCTGACCATCTCCTGTACTATGTCTGCAGTCTCTGACCATCTCCTGTACTATGTCTGCAGTCTCTGACCATCTCCTGTACTATGTCTGCAGTCTCTGATCATCTCCTGTATTATGTCTGCAGTCTCTGATCATCTCCTGTATCATGTCTGCAGTCTCTGACTGTCTCCTGTACTATGTCTGCAGTCTCTGATCATCTCCTGTACTATGTCTGCAGTCTCTGATCATCTCCTGTATCATGTCTGCAGTCTCTGACCATCTCCTGTACTATGTCTGCAGTCTCTGATCATCTCCTGTATTATGTCTGCAGTCTCTGACCATCTCCTGTACTATGTCTGCAGTCTCTGATCATCTCCTGTATTATGTCTACAGTCTCTGACCATCTCCTGTATCATGTCTGCAGTCTCTGATCATCTCCTGTACCATGTCTGCAGTCTCTGATCATCTCCTGTACCATGTCTGCAGTCTCTGACCATCTCCTGTATTATGTCTGCAGTCTCTGATCATGTCCTGCATTATGTCTGTAGTCTCTGACCATCTCCTGTATTATGTCTGCAGTCTCTGACCATCTCCTGTATTATGTCTGCAGTCTCTGACCATCTCCTGTATTATGTCTGCAGTCTCTGACCATCTCCTGTATTATGTCTGCAGTCTCTGATCATCTCCTGTACTATCTCTGTGGGTTCTTTCTAACAGACTCTCTAACAGAAGCCCTCTTTGTGTGCATCAGAGAGACTCCCCTCCAGGTCTCATTAGTGTACGCTCTTCCTGTATTTTTTTTTATTGTTAAAAGATCATGGGAGGATCCTAGGGTAACAAAGAGTTCTTAGGAGAGCATCTCTGTGTTTGAGTCATTGCCATAGAAACATTTGTAAAGGGGAGGAGTTGGTAAGATGACCACGCCCATGTGGGGGCGCCAGAAATATTTCTGCACCCAGGCGCCGGTGACCCTAGGATCGGCCCTGCCCCCAGTTGTACTCCACCTAGTATGTATGATGCATGCATATTCTTAGCCCCCAAGTGCATAACTTTACATTTATCAACATTAAACCTCATCTGCCACATAGTCGCCCAATTAGACAGTGCATTGAGGTTGGCTTGTAATTTGGAGACATCCTGTAAGGATGTTATTCCACTGCATAGCTTAGGATCATCTGCAAAGACAGAAATGTTACTTTTAATCCCAGACCCAATATGATTTATAAAGGTATTAAAAAGTAAGGGTCCCAGCATTGAACCTTGGGGTACACCACTGATAACCTTAGACCATTCAGAGTAAGAATCATTAACCACTACTCTCTGAATTCGGTCTTTTAGCCAGTTTTCTATCCATTTACAAACTAATATTTCCAAGCCTGTAGACTTTACCTTACATATGAGCCGTGTGTGGGGAACTGTGTGAAACGCTTTTGCAAAATCCAAGTATACCACGTCCACCGCCACCCCTCTGTAAAAGGTTTTACTTACCTCCTCATAAAAAGAAATCAGGTTTGTTTGACAACTTCTGTCTTTCATGAATCCATGCTGTCTGTTGCTTAAAATATTTTTTTTCAGCAAGAACTCGTCTATGTGGTCTTTTATTAAACTCTCCAGTATCTTCCCGACTATAGAAGTTAAACTAACAGGTCTATAGTTACTTGGTAAAGACTTTGTTCCCTTTTTAAATATAGGCACCACATTGGCCCTACGCCAATCCAGTGGTACTATTCCCGTCATTAATGAGTCCCTAAAAATTAGATACAATGACTTTGAAATTACAGAGCTCAATTCTTTTAGGATCCGTGGGTGGATGCCATCTGGTCCAGGTGCTTTATCCACCTTTATTCTGTCTAAATATTTCTGGACCATATCCCTTTTGAGCCATTTTGGATCATTTGGGGCTCTGTCACTGCCACCCCCATTATGGACAGTTTTTTGCATCCTTGATTTCCTTTTTACATATTCTGTTATATTCTTTGTAACATTTAAACAACACTAGTGTTCCTTCATTTTCATATTTTTTAAAAGCTCTTTTCTTATTGTTTATAGCTTTCTTAACTTTGGCTGTGAGCCACATAGGTTTTATTTTTAGCCTTTTAAACTTATTGCCCATGGGAATATACTTTGCAGTGAGTTCACAAACAGTCACTTTGAAGAATTCCCATTTATGGTCTGTGCCCATTGATGCCAATATTCCCTCCCAGTCCAAGTCCTGTAGAGAAGCCCTCATCCTTGGAAAATTTGCTCTCTTGAAGTTAAGTGTTTTGTATGTGTTTTTTGCTTACAGCTAACATCAAATTAAATCATGTTATGGTCACTGCTACCCAGATGTTCCTTTATATGAACATTAGTAATAAGCTCTGCATGGTTTGAGATTACCAGGTCCAACAGAGCATCATTCCTAGTTGGGGCCTCAATAAACTGCACCATAAAATTGTCCTGTATTAGGTTTATACATTTTTGCCCTTTAACTGTCCCAGCAGTGCCATTACTCCAGTCAATTTCCGAGTAGTTAAAATCCCCCATTATTATCACCGTCCCAGCCCTTGCAGCCCTTTTCATCTGTGCAAGGAGCTATGTCTCCACCTCCTCATTAACATTGGGTGGTCTATAACAAACTCCAATGATTAACTTTAAAATACGCACATCTATATGCAGTTCCACCAATAATGCTTCAGATTCATCACACTCTCCATCAACCAGGTCCTCTTTCACACTCGCTTTGAGATCACTTTTCACATAGAGACAGACCCCGCCACCTTTCCTTTTTACCCTGTCTCTTCGAAAGAGTGCATAGCCAGGAATGTTAATAGCCCAGTCATGTGAAGAATGAAGCCAAGTTTCAGCAATACTGATTACATTATAGCTCTCCTCGTGGACCAGAGCTTCCAACTCACCTATTTTGCTTACCAGACTCCTGGCATTGGTGAACAAACACTTTAATGCATTATTACATTTTGCTCTGTTTTTTTTCATCTCTTGCTTAGTAGTACAAATGGCACTATAATTTCCAATGGTTGTTTGCAACATGGGAACTTTGTCACCTGCCATAACCCTCCCCCCATCTATCCCCATTCCACCCTCCATTAAAGGGGTTGTAAAGCTTCATGTTTTTTCACCTTAATGCATCCTATGCATTAAGGTGAAAAAACACCTTGCACTCTCCGGCCCCCCCAAGCCCCCGTTTTACTTACCTGAGCCCCAAATCTCTGTGGGCGTGATCCCGCTTTGCTTTCCCCCAGCTCCTGTGGGCTCTTAATTGGATGATTGATAGCAGCGCAGCCATTGGCTCCCGCTGCTGTCAATCAAATCAATGAGGCGGTGCGCCAGGAACACTTCCCAGAAGGGGTTAGCTCTTGCGAGGAGGAGCCGAGACAGCCGCCGAGGAACCCCAGAAGATGAGGATCGGGGCCACTCTGTGCAAAACGAACTGCACAGTGGAGGAAAGTATGACATATTTGTTATTTAAAAAAAAAAAAAACAAACCTATACAACCCCTTTAATGTCTGACCATTAACTGACCTGTCTGCCCGATGGAATTCTAGTTCACCCTCCCCCTTTAATGCTAGTTTAAACACTCCTCCAGCCTTCCCACTTTTCTATCACTGAACCGCCTCTCCGCCAATCAGGAAGTGCGGGTCTGGAGGAGGGGAGGAGACGCATGGGAGGACACAGCTCGCCGCCGTCACCCGCTGCCTGACCCACCACCAAGATAGGGTGAGTGCCAGGCAGGCGGCGAGCGGGCGGGGGGCCACAGTGGCAACATTTGATGGGCACAGTGGCAGTATTTGATGGGGCACAGTGGCAGCATTTGATGGGGCACAGCAGCAGCATTTGATGGGCACAGTGGCAGCATTTGATGGGGCACAGTGGCAGCATTTGATGGGGCACAGTGGCAGCATTTGATGGGGCACAGTGTCGGCATTTGATGGCACAGTGGCAGAATTTGATGGGCACAGTGGATGCAATTGATGGGCAGTGGCAGCGTTTGATGGCACAATGGCTGCGTTTGATGGGCACATTGGCTGCGTTTGATGGCACAGTGGCTGCGTTTGATGGGCACAGTGGCAGCATTTGATGCCACAGTGGCTGCGTTTCATGGCTCAGTGGCTCCGTTTGATGGGCACAGTGGCTGAAATTGATGGGCACAGTGGCTGCAATTGATGGGCACAGTGGCTGCGTTTGACAGGCTAGCCGTCCATTTACTATAATTTCCCCCTGAAGTAGATACGGAAGTTCCCTGTATCAATACGCGTTGGGGAGGGGACAGGACAGTAGTTCAGCAGGTGACCTGTCAGGAAAGAACCCCATACTATACCAATATCGATCTGGTATCTTTACATGCTGTTTGCTGTTTGCCTGATGCAGAGTGGCGCACTGACGCGCCTATACTATGTGTGTACCCCATAGGGGGGTTTTATGTGATTAATATATATATTTTTATGAACACTATATGATTTTATGAACAATAATTTTGATACAACCAATCACCATATGGATGCACCTTATAGCACTTTTTACTAGTGTGATTATTTATTTTCATTTATATGTTCATTTTTAAGTATTCATAACTATCTGTTGCACTATTGTCACTTTTTTACAGTCACTAGTTACTGGATGTATCACAGCGTGTGACTCACACGCATATTTGCACTTTGGTTATCACATATATATAATATGAAGAGTATATTTGAAAGCGCAGCGCATATATTTATTTCTGATTTTATCTGCATGTTTTTATGAGACGTGTTTAACGCTTGCAGCTGTTTCACGGTGCCATTTAGGCAATTTATAATCAGAGGAGGCTCACAGGATCTTTTTTATATATACTAGTGGCTGCGTTTGATGGGCACAGTGGCTGCGTTTCATGGCACAGTGGCTGCATTTGATGGGCACAGTGCCAGCATTTGATGGCACAGTGGCTGCGTTTCATGGGCACAGTGGCTGCATTTGATGGGCACAGTGGCTGCAATTGATGGGCACATTGGCTGTAATTGATGGGCACAGTGGCAGCAATCGATGGGCACAGTGGCAGCAATCGATGGGCACAGTGGCTGTAATCGATGGGCACAGTGGCTGTAATTGATGGGCACAGTGGCTGCAATTGATGGGCACAGTGGCTGCGTTTGAGGGCACAGTGGCTGGATTTGATGGGCACAGTGGCTGCATTTGATGGGCACAGTCAGGCTGCAATTGATGTTTTTTTTCAGAATTTTTCAGCTTGTTTGCCCCCCCTCAAAAATTTTGAGCACCAGCCGCCACTGCTTCCCAGAAGAGTTGAAGCTGTTATAGCTGCAAAGGGTGGGCCAACTCAATATTTAACCCTATGGACTAAGAATGGGATGCCATTAAATTTCTTGTGCATGTAAAGGCATGTGTCCCAATACTTTTGACAATATAGTGTATAGTTAGGGTAAACACAATGATTATTTATATAGAAATAATTACCATACTAATACAGGCTGAAAATGATCTACAGTGAACTATTAAAGAATTAACAAAGGCTAAATACGTAGCATTTTCTGTGAGCTGTATATTTTTACTATTGTGTTTATTTCTAATCCTCACTTGTACACTTTTTACTAATAATTTAAAAAATATGCATAAACACCAAGGTAAGGAGTCTGACTTTTATTTTTATTTGTTTTGTAAAATCGGCACTGCATTTCAAAATCATACAGTTATAGGATAAGTTCACCGTATCGGGCATACAGAAGCTTTTTCAAATGCCATTTCTGGCCCAACCAACCCAATGTGCTTTTCTCTCACTTACCTTATCCACGGGAGGTTTAAAATCTTGTCAGTTTATTTGAATTTTTAAAATGATTTTCAGATTCCATCACTTCCGGTGGCATTAAATTGTTACTAAACCCAGGAGCCTGCATTTACTATATTTGGTCCCCCACAGTACACAGAACATGGAAATGCACTTATTTTAGTAAATATAAACTGCCAAATACCTTTTCTCATCAGAAGTATATAGCATGTGACTTTTATCAGTGTCTGGTTAAAGCTTGTAGGAGGAGTTTCCATTCTCCTCTGATTGTCCTATGAAGCTACAGGACCCCTGACCCTCTATCTGGACAGTGCTGATTGGCCCTGTGTTGATCACATGCACCCTCCCAAGAAAAAAAATAAAATTCTCTAGAAATACACACCAAACTGAGCATGTGCAGAGTGCCCCTAAGGCTCTGTTCTATCAGCAGATGGCCTAGGGACAGTGGAAGAAGGGGAGGACCAGAGAAGACAAGATCAAACAGACTTTTTGCACATTGCAGAGGATTAACCCTTTAGGTTCCACAGTGAGTATAACAAGCATGCTTTACTGCATATACGGACTGATTTTACTGTTGGGTTTAGTAACACTTTAACTTCCTATAGACCATCTCCCAGAAGCCTTCACTTCCTTGTTGTATCACAGAAAAGGGTATGATAGGGTGCATTCACCACTCTGGACCACACCTCCCTCATTACAATATTACCTTCCACCCACTTCCTATACAATCTGATTATAAAATCACCTTTAGATCTCCCATTAGCTATGTGGTACATGGGCCTGTCTGATTTGATATAAATTGAATCGATTGTTCAAGTGTGTCCGCTTATTCCATAGTTCTGGTAAATATAAAGGAAATTGTACAGAGATTGTACAATCAGATTGCATAGTGTATGGCCACCTTTATACAAGTACACATCTCCACATAGTGAAAACTCGCATTCCCACATGTGTTTTTTTGGGTGTCTTGGAGCGTTTCCATTTTTTCACGCATAGGGCAGCCCATTCACTTTAATGGGCTGCCCTACACGCAACAATCACCTCAGAGAAGCTCCAGAACCTTTTTTGGAGTGGAGCATGGTGCCTTTACCATACAATGACAACACAAGCATGATGCACATTTGCAGCGTTTCAGAAATGCATGGCAAAGTGCACATTTTCTGTGCAGTTTGCCATGCGCTTGAAAACCCACAGATGTGAATGGAGCATCATTGTTCTTGTATAAACACATGAATTTCAATTTCAGACCCCATTCACACCTAGAGTAATGGAAGCGCATGTTTTTTGGCTTGTTTTTCCAGTGACACACATAGGGCAGCCTGTTGATTTCAATGGGCTGCGCTACATGTGGCAAAATAACTAATGGGACATTTTGGCGTGGTGCATGAGTTGCACGTTTTTTACTGAATTTGTCACCTGTTTTTTCATGTGGCAAAATGTGTGTTTGCTACTGTGTTGGGTGTGCCGTTAACAGTTAATGACACTGAAAGCGCAACTAGGTAATTTTAGGTGTATAAATGTGGCCATACACTATACAATCTGATTGTGCAATCTCCTTTTGATTTAGCAAAAGGATATAATAGGAGGACACATCATCTATGCAATCACTCTCTATCAGAGAAGTAATAGAAAAAGAGCTTGCCAATATCGGAATGTTCCTGTGCGTCTGCGCGGCGGAGTCGCGCTTCGACGCATGCGGATTAGCGATGTAGCAGAACGGCACACACGGGTTCATGACACGGCCCAACGGCGTAATGGCGAACAAACGTTCACACGTTAGCATTACACCCCCTTGCTGGCCTATATAAAGACAGACTTTCAATTACTGGGTTCTCTGTGCCTAACCTCCTGCACTCTGCTCAGCTCCCACTGTGCCTGTGGGTTAGAACCCCAGCCGGGTCTTCTACTCCAGTTCCGGGGCCGGATTCATCACTGCTCTTCATCTCGCTGCAGGAGTCCTCCTCTCAAGAGCTATCTACCTGCTGGCGACCCATGCCTCTCTGTGCCCTATACCCTCTGTACCATCTCCAGGGGTATAGTGCGCTTAGCTGCAAGGGAAGCCACTCCCAGTATCTCGGCTTCGGTGAGTACCCTGATAGTACAAACCAGCCATGTCTGAGGCCGAGAGAGCGGGTTCCCCTCTTGAAGCTCTATGCCAGCAGGTAACAGCTCTTACGCAAGCAGTCCAGAGGTTACAAGACGGCTACTTTCAACTTGAAGGTCGTCTCCAGCACCTAACATTATCTCCTGGGGACGCAGCCTCCGCAAGATCACTCCAGCACAGCTTCTGCAGTTGTTATGACTCTTCCAGAGCCCAGGGTTCCCACACCTGAACGATTTTCCGGAAATCAAAAAAGGTTTAGAGCATTTAAGAACGCCTGCTTGTTATACCTGGCTCTTCAGCCTAAGACTTTTAGTTCTGAGACAGTAAAAGTAGGGTTCATTATTTCTTTGTTGTCCGAAGAACCCCAAGCCTGGGCCCACAACCTCCTGGAAAAGAAGAGCCCCTTACTAAACTCTGTGGAAACCTTCTTTGAATCCATGGGAAAGTTATATGACGACCCCCAACGCACAGCCACAGCCGAAACCATTTTGCCTACCTTAGTCCAAGGGAAAAGACCAGTGGAAGACTATACGGTCGAATTCTGAAAACGGTCTGGGGACACTGGATGGAATGAGGCGGCTCTCAAATATCAGTACCGCCAGGGGCTCTCAGAGACTCTTAAGGATGAATTGGCAAGCGTTGATTCTCCTTCTACCCTGGAGGAGTTGATCCAGCTGGCCATAAAATTAGATAGACGTTTATGGGAACGACGCTCTGAACGTTTCCAATCTCCCCGGCCTACTTGGATGCTACCCAGAGTCCCTACAGCTCACCCTTCTCCTGCAGTCCCTTCTTCCTCTACTCTGGAAAGTGAGCCAATGCAACTGGGCCTGGTCCAGGCTCCACTCACGCCTGATGAGAAGCAACGCCGGGGTGAAGCCAACCTATGCCTATACTGTGGAGGGGCAGGCCACTTCTTGCGCAATTGTCCTATAAGACCCAGTAAGTCTCATCCACAAAAAGTTATGAACTTTCAGGTAGCTGGTCCAACTTCAACTCACCTTGTCCTTCCTGTCTCCCTACAGGTCATTATTGATTCTGGCGCCTGCAGCTGCTTCCTGGATACATCTCTAGCCCGGAGCCTACGCATCCCTCTGCAAAATAAAAGACAAAGTCTCCAAATCCATCTGGCCGATGGATCTTCCCCCTGTTCAGGACCTGTTACACAAGAGACTAAACCCACTCTCACCATTACAGACTCAGGACATCAAGAATTTCTTTGCTTTGACATCATATGCTCTCCCATGTTCCCTATCATCCTGGGACTTCCGTGGTTACAAGCTCACAACCCCCACATTAATTGGAGTAAGAGGGAAATCTCCTTTTTTTCGGCCTACTGCTCCCAGCATTGCTTTACCTCTGGTTTCCATCTGCACAGCTTCCTGCCTGACCATCCAGCCAGTACGCGATCATCTTCAGCACGTCCCTGCAGCCTACCATGGATTCATGGACATTTTTGATAAAAAGAAAGACGACAGTTTGCCTCCTCACCGACCATATGACTGTCCCATTGATCTTTTACCTGGCTCTGAGATCCCCTTTGGTCGTATATTCCCTCTATCAGAAAAGGAGTTGGAGGTTCTTCGGTCCTACATCAACGAAAACCTTGAAAAAGGGTTCATCCGTCCTTCTTCCTCTCCGGCCGAAGCGGGAATTTTCTTCTTTGAAAAAAAAGATGGCACCCTAAGACCCTGTGTGGACTACAGGGAACTCAACAAGATCACCATCAAAAAACGCTATCCGCTTCCCCTTATTCCAGAACTGTTCCAACGGTTCCGAACCGCACAAGTCTTTTCTAAACTTGACCTACGGGGCGCCTACAACCTGGTTCGGATACGCCCGTGGGATGAGTGGAAGACGGCTTTTAGGTCTAGATTCAGACATTTCGAGTATCTAGTGATGCCATTCGGGCTATGCAACGCCCCAGCTACATTGCAACATCTAGTGAATGATATTTTTCGAGAATACTTGGACAACTTTGTGATCGTTTACCTTGACGTTATTTGGATTTTTTCTACCACCATTGAGCTGCACCAAGTCCATGTAAAGAAGGTACTCACGATTCTCAGGAAACACAGACTTTATCTAAAAGGGGAAAAATGTGAGTTTGAAAAAAACGGTAGTCCAATTCTTAGGGTTCACTATCTCCACTGAAGGGGTCGCAACGGATCCTCAGAAGGTGAAATCTATCCAGGAATGGCCAGCTCCTGTAGATAAAAAGGGGGTTCAACGATTTGTGGGCTTTGCCAACTTTTACCGCAGGTTCATAAAAGGATTCTCATCAATCATTTCACCCATAACCCAATTGACTCGCCAGCAAAGCCGATTCCAGTGGTCTCCAGAAGCTCAGGAAGCTTTTAATAAACTGAAGGATCTATTTACTTCTGCCCCGGTACTACTACATCTAGACCCCGCTTTTCCCTATGTGTTGGAAGTGGATGCCTCAGAGTCAGCTTTAGGAGCAATTTTGTCTCAAAGGCGAGGTCATAAGGCTCTTCTTCACCCTGTGGTTTTTACCTTCTGGAAATGATCCCCGCCAGAAAGGAACTATGACGTTGGGGAGCGTGAATTACTGGCCATCAAATTTGCTCTTGAAGAGTGGAGATATCTTTTGGAGGGTGCTTCTCACCCCATTATTATCTTCACAGATCACAAGAACCTGGAGTACCTCAGGACAGCAAAACGTCTCAGACCCCGGCAAGCCCGCTGGGCTTTGTTCTTCTCCAGGTTCAACTTTCACATTTCCTATCAGCCAGGCTCCAAAAATGGGAAAGCAGATGCGCTCTCCCGGATGTTTCCGGAGACCCCTCAGACAGCAGAACCTAGTACTATTCTGTCCTCACAGAATTTTCTTTGCTTAATCCAGCCGGATCTAAGGACTGCCATTGAACAGGCCTCCAGCCAATGTTTAAACCCTGAAGTACCTTCACTGAGGAAACAGGATGGTTTGCTATGGGCTCAAAACAAAATATTTGTCCCAGTACAAGTAATGCCCTTGGTACTAAGAACTTTTCATGATAACAATTTTGCAGGACATTTTGGCGTACAAAAGACCTCTGAACTAATACATTGTTCCTTCTGGTGGCCAGGGTGGAGTCAGGATTGTAAGAATTATGTAAAATCTTGTATTGTCTGCCAACGCAGCAAGGGGTCCAACGCGAAAGCCTGGGGTCTACTAAGACCGTTACCCATACCAGAGCAACCCTGGAAGGAAGTGGCTATGGACTTTATCGTTGACCTACCGCCTGCTGAGGGGTTCTCCACCATTCAGGTAGTGGTCGATCGCCTTTCAAAAATGGCCCACTTCTTACCTATGAAAGGCACGCCCTCTGCTTCAGATACCGCAGATATATTCATTAAGTAAGTAGTTAGGCTCCATGGAGTACCCGATAACATTGTGTCTGACAGAGGAGTCCAGTTCACCTCAAAATTCTGGAAAGACCTTTGCAAATCCTTAGCAATCAAGGTATGTCTGTCCTCAGCGTATCACCCCCAAAGTAATGGCCAAACAGAGAGGACGAACCAAACTCTGGAACAGTATCTTCGCTGCTTTTGCTCGTGCTCTCAAGACAACTGGGTTTCGCTCCTCCCCTGTGCAGAATTTGCCTACAATAATTCCATACACACAGCAACCAACCAAACTCCTTTCTGGGCCAATTATGGATTTCATCCTTCTTTTTTGCCTAACTCTTTTCCAGAGGTGTCAGTTCCTGCGGTACAAGACCGAATAAGTTTTATTCAAACTAATTTCCAATTAATTCAGGAAGCTATGAAGAAGGCTCAGGACAGCTACAAGAAATGCTATGACAGGGGAAGGAGGAGCAATCCAACTTTTAAAATCAGGGATGAAGTCTGGCTATCTGCAACAAACCTTAAACTTTCTTGTCCCTCACGCAAATTGGGCCCAAAATTTATTGGTCCCTTCAAAGTGAAAAGTGTAGTGAACCCCATGGCTTTTGAACTTTCTCTACCTAGCTCTTACAGAATTCATCCTGTTTTTCATACTTCTCTTTTGAAACCAGTAACTCCCAGCTCTTTCCCAGGAAGGGAAGAATTGCCACCTCCTCCGATCAATATTGAAGGCGAAGATGAATTTGAGGTGGAGGCTATAATGGACTGTAGAAGGAGGGGGGGTCGTGTCCAGTACCTGGTCAAGTGGAAGGAGTACCCCCCAGAAGATAACTCTTGGGAACCTTCCTCCAATATACACGCCCCACGTTTAATACAAGCGTTTCACAAGAAATATCCGGGAGTACTGGCCAGATTGGGCATCCGGAGGCTGCCCCTTGGGGGGGGCACTGTCAGAGAAGTAATAGAAAAAGAGCTTGCCAATATCGGAATGTTCCTGTGCGTCTGCGCAGCGTAGTCGCGCTTCGGCGCATGCGGGTTAGCGATGTATCGGAACGGCACACACGGGTTCATGACACGACGCAACGGCGTAATGGCGAACCCACGTTCACACGTTAGCGTTACACCCCCTTGCTGGCCTATATAAAGACTGATCTGTTCCCTGTATAATTGCTAGTTTGTCTTTCAGATTCCTGTGTTCCGTTCCTGATTCTTGCTACTTGTATTTACCTGTTGTGACCCTGATTGACCTGACCTACCTTGCTTCTCTCCAGTGTTTGACCCCGGCTTGTTCAAAGGACTTCTCTATCATTTTCTTCATGTGTTTGACCCTCGGCCTGTCTTTTGGATTCTCCTGCCTTCCTGTGTATGACCCTGGCTTGTTTAACGGACTCCTCTGCTGTCCATCTCCAGTGCACTATCTCCGGCTCGCCTTCAGGATTTCTCTGATTACTGTCTGCTGTGTTTGACCCCAGGACTGTTGAGGACTTCCTTATCCACTTGCTCCCAGTGTATGTTCCCGGCCTGCACCACAGACTTTCTATTACTGGGTTCTCCGTGCCTAACCTCCTGCACTCTGCTCAACTCCCACTGTGCCTGTGGGTTAGAACCCCAGCCGGGTCTTCTACTTCAGTTCTGGGGCCGGATTCATCGCTGCTCTTCATCTCCACGCTGCAGGAGTCCTCCTCTCAAGAGCTATCTACCTGCTGGCGACCCGTGCCTCTCTGTGCCCTATACCCTCTGTACCATCTCCAGGGGTATAGTGCGCTTAGCTGCAAGGGAAGCCACTCCCAGCATCTCGGCTTCAGTGAGTACCCTGATACTCTATGTCCAATCAGGCAGGCCCTTGCACTACATCAGGGGTGTCCCATGGGCTGCATGTGGCCCCAAGGAATTTAGCATGCAGCCTGAGCCCTTCTGAAGGAACGCTGGGGAAGCCAGGAAAATGCACGCATGGAGAACTGCTTCCTGTGTCTTACTGGCTTCTCTGTCTGTATACCAGAGAGTCTCTGAAGCATTCTAAGAAATACAGCAAGGGCTAAGGTAAGGCCTTGTTCTCAAAATAAAAAAAAGCTGGTATCTTTCTACAACAGAGGTACATACATTAATGGTATATTGGTACATAGGGGAGCTGGATTTAGAAAAAAAAGGAGAACTTAGCCTTTAAGGCAATGTAATAAATCATTATGTACAAATGAGAATTGTATGAAGAGGTTTAATGCACATTATCTATCCTGTTAATGTATACTACATCACTAGTACATCAATTCTGTGTCAGCTGTATTATTTATGTAAGGGCTTGCTAAAATTAAACTTCAATTTTTAGTTTTAGTAAATTTTTTAAATGTTTCGGATTTCAGATTAAGATATGGAAATGTCCATAATATTAATGCTTTCAAGACTGCTTCATAAAATAGGAGATGAACTAATATCAGACTATCTTTTAGGGCTAATATTTCTGGGTAATGATGCTTGTCTGATGGATACAGCTTGTCACTGAGTATTTTTATACAGCAAGACATATTATGACAGCCTCAGTTCCTGTGATGAATAGAGTTTTAATTTATACGCAGCTAAGCTCAGCACTGCAGTGGGTTTTCTGGTAGAAATAACTAGAAATAACTATTCAAAATGCAGAGTAAAGCAGTTTTGATTAGAAGCAGGTACACCAAAAAAGTAAGCTCACAGAAAAAAATGAAATGGAGTTCACCAACACAACACAAAACAACAGTGTTGCTAATCTCTGACAATACCGAAATTGATATTTTAGTTAAAGGTGGAATATGCTGGGCTCAGATCTCTTAGGGTGTCTAGTCATGAAATCTCCCTTATTTGGTTACTGCAGGTGTGAAAAGCCCTGGAACAGGAATCCCAAGTGATATAAGAAATCATTAAATGCTCAACTCCTTAACATATACCAACAACTAAATCTCAACTTTAGCTTACAGACAATAATAAAATAATACATTGCTTTATACCAGTTACATAGTTACATAGTAGTTACATAGTAGGTGAGGTTGAAAAAAGACACAAGTCCATCAAGTCCAACCTATGTGTGTGATTATGTGTCAGTATTACATTACATATCCCTGTATATTGCGGTCAATAAAGTAAAATTCAAAAAGCAAATATTGGAGCTATCCTCACAATCCAGCAACACAAATTTTCTGGGTTTAAAGACGCTTCCAGGACACGTCAAAAATCTGCCCTGGGCTCACCAGAACCTGCTGCTCTCTCAGCATTACATGAAGACGTTCTCTGCAGCATAACCCACAATATCAAAAGACTATACCAGAGACCCCTGGAAAAAGGTATGTATAAAGATGTAAAGGAAAAATGTGGGGGGTTATGGCCCAGTCTGGAGTTAAAACAGTTTTGGGTAGATTGACCATCTAATGAAGTACTGGTGTAATTGTAATGTTTGCCTTCATATTCTGGAGAGCAGCAACACTCAATGAGTGTGGTGGGCTTTCTTTTCATAGCTATTGCTGTGGAGTTTGGCAGGCCATTAATCATTTGCTTTGTTTAACCAGCGGATTGAACGAAAAAATGATCCTATTTCAATATCCACACTTTCGATGTGGATGAGGGAATCACTCCTGCCGTGTTATTGTAAAGATTTCCCACGCTCAGAATGCAATGATTAGTGCTGCCAGCTATGGTCAGTGGCACTGATCGATTTGGAAAAACTCCACATGCTTGTTGTACAGAAGTAGATTGATAAATTGACTTCTGTACAACCAGGGTGCCAATGCACGGATCAAAATGTTGCCAGTCTCTGATGAAGCAGCAAATGTCAACCCATGTATGGCTGGCTTTTGGTGTATACAAGGATTGGTTGCTAATAGGACCACAATCAAGATAGGAAAAGCCGGCAACTCCATGTCCATATCCAAAATGTAAACGTTTATTGGTACATGTAAAAGGATACAAGGGCTAACGCGTTTCGGCACACTGCCTTGGTCACAGCACAAAGATAAAAATGACAAACATGCTATATTTAGTAAACAGGAAGGGAAACAACTCCAACCACCGCATGAGCAATAATCCAATCATGCTAAATAATCTGTCGGACTGCCAAGCTGATGGAAGTGGGGAGGGGAAGAAAGATCATATACCACTAGTGAAAACATCAAAATATAAACAAAATAAAAATAAAAAAAAAAAATGAAATAAACCATGAAGAAAAGACAAAAAGGAAAAAAAAAAAAAAGGAGAAAAAGGAAACAAAAAAGGAGGAAAACAATGACAAATAATTCTAAATATCATTATAAACACTAGCGTATGAAAAAGTGAGTTGTAACATGCCTGCATGGAGCTGTTCTACACATATATAGATGGGTATGAAGTAGGGCTGCTGAAATTAATCGCCGAATCGACGCATCGGCATCCGACCGTCCACGATGCGGCATCGATGCTATAGCTTTAAGGCATCGATTGAGGATGACGTCATCCTCGCGCCGCGTTATGCCCCGCCTCCGCGACCGAAGGGAGCCGAAAGCCGCCGAAGAGCCGCGGAAGTAAGCCGCGCCGGCTTTTCCTTCATGTTGTCTCTGACTTATGTCACCCCCCTGCTGCCCTGCGGGGAGCGACGCTGTATGCATGTTCGCGGGGACATGGAGCTGCTGCTGCTAAGAGTGGCGGTGGCCAGCTTGTGGAGCACGGAGCTCCGAGGAGGAGAGTGGAGCCGCGGCATGTCAAGCCAGGTAAGGGGGCCGCATGGAGGACAGCTCTGCTCTTCCCCCACCTCTACACAGTGAACATGCAAATAGGGCAATAAATTAAAAAATTGTGTGCAGAGCTTTGTGGTGATAGTAAATGCACAAAAAAGTCTTACTTATTCAAAGTAATTCCAGTGCTGAGTGTTCTCTGCTGTGCCATTCCTGATTTCTGGTGAATGATTTGAACACAGCAGAGAACACTCAGCACTGGAATTACTTTGAATAAGTAAGACTTTTTTGTGCATTTATTATCACCACAAAGCTCTGCACACAATTTTTTGATTTATTGCCCTATTTGCATGTTCACTGTGTAGAGGTGGGGGAAGAAGGATGGGAATTGGTCTGTGGTGACACTGGGCAGGGGAGCGCTATGGTAATAGTATTATATGGGGACAGGTTAGTGGTGAGGGGGGCGGGGTATTATTCATCTTGGATAGGACAGTCTGGCACCTCCCTTACCATGTCCAGCAGGTCTGCAGTCTCTGACCATCTCCTGTACTATGTCTGCAGTCTCTGACCATCTCCTGTACTATGTCTGCAGTCTCTGGTCATCTCCTGTACCATGTCTGCAGTCTCTGACCATCTCCTGTACTATGTCTGCAGTCTCTGACCATCTCCTGTACTATGTCTGCAGTCTCTGACCATCTCCTGTACTATGTCTGCAGTCTCTGACCATCTCCTGTATTATGTCTGCAGTCTCTGACCATCTCCTGTACTATGTCTGCAGTCTCTGACCATCTCCTGTACTATGTCTGCAGTCTCTGACCATCTCCTGTACTATGTCTGCAGTCTCTGACCATCTCCTGTACTATGTCTGCAGTCTCTGATCATCTCCTGTACCATGTCTGCAGTCTCTGACCATCTCCTGTACCATTTCTGCAGTCTCTGACCATCTCCTGTACCATGTCTGCAGTCTCTGATCATCTCCTGTACCATGTCTGCAGTCTCTGATCATCTCCTGTACCATGTCTGCAGTCTCTGATCATCTCCTGTACCATGTCTGCAGTCTCTGATCATCTCCTGTACCATGTCTGCAGTCTCTGACCATCTCCTGTACTATTTCTGCAGTCTCTGACCATCTCCTGTACCATGTCTGCAGTCTCTGATCATCTCCTGTACTATGTCTGCAGTCTCTGACCATCTCCTGTACTATGTCTGCAGTCTCTGATCATCTCCTGTACCATGTCTGCAGTCTCTGACCATCTCCTGTACCATGTCTGCAGTCTCTGATCATCTCCTGTACCATGTCTGCAGTCTCTGATCATCTCCTGTACCATTTCTGCAGTCTCTGACCATCTCCTGTACCATGTCTGCAGTCTCTGACCATCTCCTGTACTATGTCTGCAGTCTCTGACCATCTCCTGTACTATGTCTGCAGTCTCTGACCATCTCCTGTATTATGTCTGCAGTCTCTGACCATCTCCTGTACTATGTCTGCAGTCTCTGACCATCTCCTGTACTATGTCTGCAGTCTCTGAAAATCTCCTGTACTATGTCTGCAGTCTCTGACCATCTCCTGTACTATGTCTGCAGTCTCTGATCATCTCCTGTACCATGTCTGCAGTCTCTGACCATCTCCTGTACTATTTCTGCAGTCTCTGACCATCTCCTGTACCATGTCTGCAGTCTCTGATCATCTCCTGTACCATGTCTGCAGTCTCTGATCATCTCCTGTACCATGTCTGCAGTCTCTGATCATCTCCTGTACCATGTCTGCAGTCTCTGACCATCTCCTGTACTATTTCTGCAGTCTCTGACCATCTCCTGTACCATGTCTGCAGTCTCTGATCATCTCCTGTACTATGTCTGCAGTCTCTGACCATCTCCTGTACTATGTCTGCAATCTCTGATCATCTCCTGTACCATGTCTGCAGTCTCTGACCATCTCCTGTACCATGTCTGCAGTCTCTGATCATCTCCTGTACCATGTCTGCAGTCTCTGATCATCTCCTGTACCATTTCTGCAGTCTCTGACCATCTCCTGTACCATGTCTGCAGTCTCTGACCATCTCCTGTATCATGTCTGCAGTCTCTGACCATCTTCTGTAGTCATTTGGGGGCAGTCTGGAGCTCCTCTTTAAGTTGTCTGCACTGTTTACACTTTGCTACATGCAAGGAGTGTTGTCTTTTTTTTAAGAACAGATAAAATTTAAAAAATGGAGTTCTTCTGACTACTTAATTTTTTTGGATGAAAACCGCGCGCAGTAATCGTGATGCATCGTGAATCGTGGACCTGATAATCGTAATCGAATCGAACCGTGAGGCCAGTGAAGATGCGCACCCCTAGTATGAAGTAAAATAAGATTTTGTTCCTTTAATTATAATTACCAATTCTATAAAAAAAAATCCATATACAAGCCCCAAGCACTACAAATTGAATGTTACAGAAAGCTGAAATAAAGGTTTAAAAGACAGCTAAACTTGACTACTATTTTAAAAAGAGATCTGCATACACATAACAGATATGATGTGGATTTCTTTTTAAAATAGTTGTCAAGTTTAGCTGTCTTTTAAACCTTTATTTCAGCTTTCTGTAACATTCAATTAGTAGTGCTTGGGGCTTGTATATGGATTTTTATAGAATTGGTAATTATACATAAAAGGAACAAAATCTTTTTTACTCCATACCCATATATATATATGTGTAGAACAGGTCCATGCTGGTATGTTACAACTCACTTTTTCATATGCTAGTGTTTATAAAGATATTTGGAATTATTTGTCATTATTTTCCTCCTTTTTTCTTTTTCTCCCTTTTCCTTTTTGATTTTTCTTCATGGTTTATATCATTTTTATTTTTTATTTTTATTTTGTTTATATTTTGATGTTTTCACTAGTGGTATATGATCTTTCTTTCCCTCCCCACTTCCATCAGCTGGGGAGTCCGAAAGATTAATTTGCATGGTTGATTATTGCTCATGCGGTGAGTGGGGTTGTTTCCCTTCCTGTTTACTATATATAGAGTGTTTGTCATTTTTATCTTTGTGCTGTGACAAAGGCGGTGTGCCAAAACTCTCCAGCCCTTGTATCTTTTTACATGTAACAATAAACGTTTACATTTTGGATATGGACATGGAGTTGCCAGATTTTTCTATCTTGATTGTTGCCTAGTGTTGACCAGAGAACACAATAGCCAGAGCACCCTATCGTGGGCTCTATCTTCATACTTAGGAGAATCCCTTGGTGAGAGCGCTGCATTTCTGTTCATATAAATGGACCACAGTACTAACATGCATTACATAGGTATAAAAGCTACAAATATCATAAAGATAAATAAAGGCTGTCATAGATGAATTGGTGGGGAAATTCAGAGAATATGCTACTTCTGATGTGTTTTATTGACATATGAATGAAACCATCAAAACATTTGTGCTTATACCTGCAAATTTGTAAGCCGTTCAGTCTCTGAGAACTTGGGAAATGCAGTTATTTGTTAGAATGTCCTCCCATGTTCACCAAAATATATTCCAAGGCCCTCATTCTAGTCACATTATTAGTATAAAAAGTGAAAAAGGTCTTGGCTTTGTTCTTAACTTTGAACAATATTTCTCCTTCTAGCAACTATAAATATCTCTTTCACACAGATGTAAACCATTTGTGCTTGTTTTCATTAACTTACAAACTTGAACTGGCCATACACTGATATTTTGTTTCCAAAAAGCTGATTCCTCCATCCACACAAAATGAGATGGATGGAGGAATACCCCTGCTGGGATACTGTATTCTAACAGCTGCAGCTACCATGGTCAGAACAGATTGATCAGGACACACTGCAGTCGCTGATCAACAAAAAATTTCCAACATATTCCTTTAACAAAAATTGATCAAACAATTGACTTCTTTCAAGTAGGGAAGGCAACATATTCAAAATGTGTCTGGTCCCTGCTGAACAGTCAGAATTTTGATCAGTGTATAGCCAGCTATAGTTTCCGATCTATACATCAATGAACTTGTTTACATTAAATTATTTGTATTACCTGTTGTTGTTTCCTGTCATTTGCTTTATTATCTGGCAATAGATTTCGTCTCTTAGAGCTTCCTCACGTATGGGGCCTGAGAATATCTGATCTGTAAGTTCCACTGGGGAGCGAGCCTGCTTTGATGGATAGTCACCCATGTACTTCATGATAGGTAAAGCATGTTAAGGTTTAATAAAGTGCAAAAAAACAGCATATAGTGAATCTTTTAAGAACAGGCTCCTTTCTTTTAAATAACTTTAAATAAGTTTAATTGAAGCCACTTCCTAGGTCATATACTTTATATCAGTAGTAGTCTGATGCATTAGGAAAGGATATCAGTGAAAGCTTGGCAGGCATAATCCCGTAGGTCAAGTATATCACACACCTTCTTGAGCAGAGGCTGTCTGAGGGGCTCCCTGGCGTAAGCCCAGAGTTGAGTCTTAGCTCGCGATCTCTGAAGAAAGGCCCTGGAAACAGACTCAGCTTCTGGAGGCCTGCATAGTACACATAATGTCATCATCAAATCAATTATATTTATACAGGGTATATGGCATTATGAGTGTGGATGCTGTGTTTCTTTGTTGATGTTATTTTTAATACCTGAAATATTGCATAGCAAACTCCTCCAAAGTGTATGGCTTTACCTCTTCTTGCTCACCAAAGTCATCAGTCTGAGTATTAACAAATTCTGATTTGCGCTGTTCTGGAGACATTGCAATCAGTCGCTGAAACAGAATGGGCAAATAAGTTTTTGGGTATATTTAAAATTCATAAGAGGTAAAGAAAATATAAACTGCCATTCTGTAACAAAATATAGCATTATTAAATATCCAGGTTAGTTTACATGAAATTTCTATTTAGTCTACTGGTGACCATAATAAAGGCCTGGCACACATTAACTGGCTCGTATTAAAAAAAATAACAGAGAATTTAATCATTATCTGCAACTAAGCATTCCTGTCTCTTCTGAGAGCAGAAAATATTGACAATGGCACAAGTATCAAATAACAAAACAAAAACTGCGCTGCTAAATATATACCCAATTTGACAAACAAGTGCTAGTTTGCAACATAAGTAAGTGTCCATGATTAATTCAAGGTCCAATAATGATCCCACTGTGAACAGTGTTATCTCATTGAACCCGTGCTGGTGCTCTTAAAGACAGGAAGTTTTAATTTCCTTTTAAGAAAAAGTGCTCCAGGTATCCCCACATGAAAAACCAATCACCAGATTATGTTGACCCACTATTACTAGGAAGGTCAAGTTTCCTGAAGGCGTCCAATCAGGACAAAACGCACGTGTGAGAGAGTGAAACACGGCTCCAGGTGAGTCTCTACTGTTTCTGATGCCATTGCACACTGATGGGTGCTGGCCCTGTACATCACAGGAATCCCCATGTGAAGAAAGTCTGGCTGGCCGCACTTCCATAAAAACACCTTTATTGATGTAGAAAATTCACAATGACAATCCACAATGTACAAATGAGGGGTATAACTAACGCGTCTCACCCCATTCTTGGCGCTTAATCATAACTCAAAGGATACATCTACATGCAGGTATATATATATCTATATATCTATATAGATATATAGATATGTAGATATATATATATATAAATGATATGAATTCAGGTCTAACCAGCCCCTAGATCAATACTCCCAGCGTAGCTAATGAGACACAGATGTGGGCAATCAAGCACCATCATTGTGTCTCACAGAGCCACAATCCTAATGAGAATGAACCATATAAAAGCCTGTCAGAATAACAGGTCAAAAACTCTAATAATGACATATATACATATCCAACAACATGTAATATAATATGACACATGTCAATGAAAATGGACAATCAATATCTAAATGTCCATAAAAAATATATATAAATCTATAATGGAAAATTTGCTATTTAACAGAAAAATGACATGCATATATGCATATACATGCATGCAACATATGCACACAAGTAGGGATGAGCTTTGAGTTCGAGTCGAACTCATGTTCGACTCGAACATCGGCTGTTCGCCAGTTCGCCGAACAGCGAACAATTTGGGGTGTTCGCGGCAAATTCGAATGCCGCGGAACACCCTTTAAAAGTCTATGGGAGAAATCAAAAGTGCTAATTTTAAAGGCTTATATGCATGGTATTGTCATAAAAAGTGTTTGGGGACCCGGGTCCTGCCCCAGGGGACATGTATCAATGCAAAAAAAAGTTTTAAAAACGGCCGTTTTTTCGGGAGCAGTGATTTTAATAATGTTTAAAGTCAAACAATAAAAGTGTAATATCCCTTTAAATTTCGTACCTGGGGGGTGTCTATAGTATGCCTGTAAAGGGGCGCATGTTTCCTGTGTTTAGAACAGTCTGACAGCAAAATGACATTTCAAAGGAAAAAAGTCATTTAAACTACTCGCGGCTATACTGAATTGCCGGCCCGACAATACACATAAAAGTTCATTGATAAAAACGGCATGGGAATTCCCCACAGGGGAACCCCGAACCAAAATTTAAAAAATGACGTGGGGGTCCCCCTAAATTCCATACCAGGCCCTTCAGGTCTGGTATGGATATTAAGGGGAACCCCGGCCAAAATTAAAAAAAAATTGGCGTGGGGTCCCCCTCAAAATCTATACCAGACCCTTCAGGTCTGGTATGGATTTTAAGGGGAACTCCGCGCCAAAATTTTTAAAAAAATGGCGTGGGGTACCCCCAAAAATCCATACCAGACCCTTATCCGAGCACGCAACCTGGCAGGCCGCAGAGGGGGGATGAGAGAGCGCCCCCCCTCCTGAACCATACCAGGCCACATGCCCTCAACATTGGGAGGGTGCTTTGGGGGTAGCCCCCCAAAACACCTTGTCCCCATGTTGATGGGGACAAGGGCCTCATCCCCACAACCCTTGCCCAGTGGTTGTGGGGGTCTGCGGGCAGGGGGCTTATCGGAAACTGGAAGCCCCCTTTAACAAGGGGACCCCCAGATCCTGGCCCTCCCCCCTGTGTGAAATGGTAAGGGGGGTACAAAAGTACACCTACCATTTCACAAAAAAAATGTCAAAAATGTTAAAAATGACAAGAGACAGTTTTTGACAATTCCTTTATTTAAATGCTTCTTCTTTCTTCTATTTTCTATCTTCTTTCATCTATCTTATTTGTTCTATCTTCTATCTTCCTTCGGTTTCTTCCTCCATCTTCTTCTTCTTCTGGCTCTTGTTCTTCTGGTTCTTCTAGTTCTTCATTCGGTCTTCTCGTCCGGCATCTTCCTCAGCGGCGCCGTCTTCACTTCATCTTCTTTCCTCGGGCCGCTCCGCATCCACGATTGGATGGGAGGCTTCCGCTGTGTGACGCTTCTCCTCTTCTAACAGTTCTTAAATAACGGAGGGTGGGTGACCCCGCCCCCCTCTGACGCAGGGCGGGTGACCCTGCCCCCTATGACATCACGGGGAATGGCACAGGGAAGTCCCCGTGCGTCAGAGGGGGGCGGGGTCACCCGCCCTCCGTTATTTAAGAACTGTCAGAAGAGGAGAAGCGTCACACAGCGGGAGCCTCCCATCCAATCATGGATGCGGAGCGGCCCGAGGAAAGAAGATGAAGTGAAGACGACGCCGCTGAGGAAGATGCCGGTCGAGAAGACTGGATGAAGAACCAGAAGAACAAGAAGAACCAGAAGAATAAGAACCAGAAGAACAAGAAGATGGAGGAAGAAACCGAAGGAAGATAGAAGAAAGAAGAAGCATTTAAATAAAGGAATTGTCAAAAACTGTCTCTTGTCATTTTTAACATTTTTGACATTTTTTTTGTGAAATGGTAGGGGTACTTTTGTACCCCCTTACCATTTCACACCGGGGTGAGGGCCGGGATCTGGGGGTCCCCTTGTTAAAGGGGGCTTCCAGATTCCGATAAGCCCCCTGCCCGCAGACCCCCACAACCACCAGGCAAGGGTTGTGGGGATGAGGCCCTTGTCCTCATCAACATGGGGACAAGGTGCTTTGGGGGGCTACCCCCAAAGCACCCTCCCAATGTTGAGGGCATGTGGCCTGGTACGGTTCAGGGGGGGGGGGCCGCTCTCTCGTCCCCCCCTCTTTTCCTGCGGCCTGCCAGGTTGCGTGCTCAGATAAGGGTCTGGTATGGATTTTTGGGGGTACCCCATGCCATTTTTTTAAAAAATTTTGGCGCGGGGTTCCCCTTAAAATCCATACCAGACCTGAAGGGTCTGGTATAGATTTTGAGGGGGACCCCACGCCAATTTTTTTTTTAAATTTTGGCCGGGGTTCCCCTTAATATCCATACCAGACCTGAAGGGCCTGGTATGGAATTTAGGGGGGCCCCCCCACGTCATTTTTTTTTAAATTTTGGTTCGGGGTTCCCCTGTGGGGAATTCCCATGCCGTTTTTATCAATGAACTTTTATGTGTATTGTCGGGCCGGGAATTCAGTATAGCCGCGAGTAGTTTTAACCAGTTGCCGACCGCCGCACGACGATGTACGTCGGCAGAATGGCACGGGCAGGCAAAAGGACCCCCCCCCCGGTGCCAGCGGCGGTCGGATTCAGGTCAGGGTCGATCAAAGGTGAGGGGGAGGCTACTCATTCGTGGCTCCCCCCTCGCGATCGCTCCTGGCCAATGACGGGCTTCCTCGGCTTCTGTGAATGTAAACAGAAGTGGATGAAGTGATGTCACTCTCCTCGATCCGGTCTTTTCTTTCCGGCGCCGAGGAGAGAAGTCATCCAAGTAAGTTTGCACCAACACTACACTAACAGTAGAACACGCAGGCACACTTGTCACCCCCCTGTCACCCCCCTGTACCCCCTGTCACACTGACACCAATAGCAGTTTTTTTTTTTCCTGATTATTGCATTGGTGTCAGTTTGTGACAGTTATAAGTGTTAGGGCAGTTAGGTTAGCCCCCTTTAGGTCTGGGGTACCCCCCTTTAGGTCTAGGGTACCCCCCTAACCCCCCTAATAAAGTTTTAACCCCGTGATCACCCCCGTCGCCAGTGTCACTAAGCGATCGTTTTTCTGATCGCTGTATTAGTGACACAGGTGACGCTAGTTAGGGAGGTAAGTATATAGGTTCGCCGTCAGTGTTTTATAGCGACAGGGACCCCCATATACTACCTACTAAAGGTTTTAACCCCTTGATTGCCCCCTAGTTAACCCTTTCACCAGTGATCACCATATAATTGTTACGGGTGACGCTGGTTAGTTGGTTTGTTTATTATAGTTTATTATAGTTTTAGGGCACTCGCCGTTTATTACCTTATAAAGGTTTAACCCCCTAATTGCCCGGCGGTGATATAAGTTAAGTTTTTAGGGTCAGATAAGGTCTGCGCCGCCCCAGGCAGCGTCAGGTTAGCGCCAGTACCGCTAACACCCACGCACGCAGCATACACCTCCCTTAGTGCTATAGTATCTGAACGGATCGATATCTGATCCGATCAGATCTATACTCCCCAGCAGTTTAGGGTCCCCACTACCATACACTAGTTGAGTTTTAGCGTAGGGTACAGCACTGCACAGACTAGGACACACTTTCACAGGGTCTCCCAAGATGCCATCGCATTTTGAGAGACCCAAACCTGGAACCGTTACAGTTTTAAAAGTTACAGTTATAAAAAAAAAATGTAAAAAAAAAAAAAAAAAAAGTAAAAAAAAAAAAAATACACAAAAAAAATATAAAATAAAAAAAACAAAAATAGTTGTCATTTTATTGTTCTCTCTCTCTCTATTTTCTCTCTATTGTTCTGCTCTTTTTTACTGTATTCTATTCTGCAATGTTTTATTGTTATGTTTTATCATGTTTGCTTTTCAGGTATGTAATTTTTTTATAGTTTACTGTGTTTTAACCATTTTTTTGTTTTCAGGTATGCCATTCAGCTGCAGCGCGGATTTATTTATCTTGACAGCAACAGCGTTTGCTCCCACGATACATAAAGCCGTGACTCCAGCGCTGTCGGAGGTGATTTCACCACCACAGTTACATACTTCAGCATATATGCCGAAGCGTGGGGGCAGCAGTGGGTGGAGGAGCGATTTGCTCCTGCCTTTTGTGGGAGGATGCCCCCATGCTTCGGCATATATATATTTTAGGTAGGCACAGGTTGCGTTAAATGTTTTATTTTTTACTGTTTTTTTTTTGTATTTGCTTTGCAGGTATGGTAAGTATTACTGTTATACTGTAATGTTACTTTGTTTTTTGTTAACCATCATTTACTTAGCAGGTACGCCATTCAGTTGCAGCGCGGATTTATTTATCTTGACAGCAACAGCGTTTGCTCCCACGATACATAAAGCCGTGACTCCAGCGCTGTCGGAGGTGATTTCACCACCACAGTTACATACTTCAGCATATATGCCGAAGCGTGGGGGCAGCAGTGGGTGGAGGAGCGATTTGCTCCTGCCTTTTGTGGGAGGATGCCCCCATGCTTCGGCATATATATATTTTAGGTAGGCAAAGGTTGCGTTAAATGTTTTATTTTTTACTATGTTTTTTTTTTTGTATTTGCTTTGCAGGTATGGTAAGTATTACTGTTATACTGTAATGTTACTTTGTTTTTTGTTAACCATCATTTGCTTAGCAATTACGCCATTCAGTTGCAGCGCGGATTTATTTATCTTGACAGCAACAGCGTTTGCTCCCACGATACATAAAGCCGTGACTCCAGCGCTGTCGGAGGTGATTTCACCACCACAGTTACATACTTCAGCATATATGCCGAAGCGTGGGGGCAGCAGTGGGTGGAGGAGCGATTTGCTCCTGCCTTTTGTGGGAGGATGCCCCCATGCTTCGGCATATATATATTTTAGGTAGGCACAGGTTGCGTTAAATGTTTTATTTTTTACTATTTTTTTTTTTGTATTTGCTTTGCAGGTATGGTAAGTATTACTGTTATACTGTAATGTTACTTTGTTTTTTGTTAACCATCATTTGCTTAGCAGGTACGCCATTCAGTTGCAGCGCGGATTTATTTATCTTGACAGCAACAGCGTTTGCTCCCACGATACATAAAGCCGTGACTCCAGCGCTGTCGGAGGTGATTTCACCACCACAGTTACATACTTCAGCATATATGCCGAAGCGTGGGGGCAGCAGTGGGTGGAGGAGCGATTTGCTCCTGCCTTTTGCGGGAGGATGCCCCCATGCTTCGGCATATATAAACGGTGCATGTATGCCCATCATTAGAAGTGGGTGGATGAAGGGAGGTATTCTAATGGTGGGCATACCCACCGATCAATATGTTTTTTTCGTTCAGCCCACAGGCTGCATGAAAAAAAAGTTTACAATATATGCCCAACAAGGACCAGTAACGTACTGGTATGTTGCTGGACTTTGAGTGGTTATACCAGAATGATGCCTGCAGGTTTAGGTATCATCTTGGTATGATTCTTTCACAAGCAGTGGGAGGGAACGACCCCCCCCCCCACCGTCTTCCATGTTTTTCTCTGGCTCTCCTGTCCCAACAGGGAACCTGAGAATGCAGCCGGTGATTCAGCCAGCTGACCATAGAGCTGATCAGAGACCAGAGTGGCTCCAAACATCTCTATGGCCTAAGAAACCGGAAGCTACGAGCATTTCATGACTTAGATTTTGCCGGATGTAAACAGCGCCATTGAGAAATTGGGAAAGCATTTTATCACACCAACTTTGGCGTGGTCAGATGCTTTGAGGGCAGAGGAGAGATCTAGAGTCTAACAGACCCCAATTTTTTCAAAAAAGAGTACCTGTCACTACCTATTGCTATCATAGGGGATATTTACGTTCCCTGAGATAACAATAAAAATGATTAAAAAAAATAAAAATGAAAGGAACAGTTTAAAAATAAGATAAAAATGCAAAAAAATAAGAAAAAAAAAAAAAAAAAAAGCACCCCTGTCCCCCCCTGCTCTCGCGCAAAGGCGAACGCAAGCGTCGGTCTGGCGTCAAATGTAAACAGCAATTGCACCATGCATGTGAGGTATCACCGCGAAGGTCAGATCGAGGGCAGTAATTTTAGCAGTACACCTCCTCTGTAAATCTAAAGTGGTAACCTATAAAGGCTTTTAAAAATGTATTTAGTTTGTCGCCACTGCACGTTTGTGCGCAATTTTAAAGCATGTCATGTTTGGTATCCATGTACTCGGCCTAAGATCATCTTTTTTATTTCATCAAACATTTGGGCAATATAGTGTGTTTTAGTGCATTCAAATTTTAAAAAGTGTGTTTTTTCCCAAAAAAATGCGTTTGAAAAATCGCTGCGCAAATACTGTGAAAAAAAAAAAATAAACACCCATCATTTTAATCTGTAGGGCATTTGCTTTAAAAATATATATAATGTTTTGGGGTTCAAAGTAATTTTCTTGCAAAAAAAAATAATTTTTTCATGTAAACAAAAAGTGTCAGAAAGGGCTTTGTCTTCTAGTAGTTAGAAGAGTGGGTGATGTGTGACATAAGCTTCTAAATGTTGTGCATAAAATGCCAGGACAGTTCAAACCCCCTCCAAATGACCCCATTTTGGAAAGTAGACACCCCAAGCTATTTGCTGAGAGGCATGTCGAGTCCATGGAATAATTTATATTGTGACACAAGTTGCGGGAAAAAGACACATTTTTTTATTTTTATTTTTTTTTGCACAAAGTTGTCACTAAATGATATTTTGCTCAAACATGCTATGGGAATATGTGAAATTACACCCAAAAATACATTCTGTTGCTTCTCCTGAGTATGGGGATACCACATGTTTAGGACTTTTTGGGAGCCTAGCCGCGTACGGGACCCCGAAAACCAAGCACCGCCTTCAGGCTTTCTAAGAGCGTAAATTTTTGATTTCACTCTTCACTGCCTATCACAGTTTCGGAGGCCATGGAATGCCCAGATGGCAAACCCCCCCCCCCCCCCAAATGACCCCATTTTGGAAAATAGACACCCTAAGCTATTTGCTGAGGGTTATAGTGAGTATTTTGCAGACCTCACTTTTTGTCACAAACTTTTGAAAATTAAAAAAAGGAAAAAAAAATACATTTTTCTTGTCTTTCTTCATTTTCAAAAACAAATGAGACCTGCAAAATACTCACCATGCCTCTCAGCAAATAGCTTGGGGTGTCTACTTTCCAAAATGGGGTCATTTTGGGGGGTTTTATGCTATCTTGGCATTTTATGGCCTTCGAAACTGTGATAGGTAGTGAGGAGTGAAATCAAAACTTTACGCCCTTAGAAATCCTGAAGGCGGTGCTTGGTTTTCGGGCCCCGTACGCGGCTAGGCTCCCAAAAAGTCCTAAACATGTGGTATCCCCGTACTCAGGAGAAGCAGCAGAATGTATTTTGGGGTGTAATTCCACATATGCCCATGGCATGTTTGAGCAATATATCATTTAGTGACAACTTTGTGCAAAAAAAAAATTGTCACATTCCCGCAAATTGTGTCAAAATATAAAATATTCCATGGACTCAACATGCCTCTCAGCAAATAGCTTAGGGTGTCTACTTTCCAAAATGGGGTCATTTGGGGGGTTTTGTGCCATCTTGGCATTTTATGGCCTTCAAAACTGTGATAGGTAGTGAGGAGTGAAATAAAAAATGTACGCCCTTAGAAATCCTGAAGGCGGTGCTTGGTTTTCGGGGCCCCGTACGCGGCTAGGCTCCCAAAAAGTCCCACACATGTGGTATCCCCATACTCAGGAGAAGCAGCTAAATGTATTTTGGGGTGCAATTCCACATATGCCCATGGCCTGTGTGAGCAATATATAATTTAGTGACAACTTTGTACAAAAAAAAAAAAAAAATTGTCACTTTCCCGCAACTTGTGTCAAAAAATAAAATATTCCATGGACTGAACATGCCTCTCAGCAAATAGCTTGGGGTGTCTACATTCCAAAATGTGGTCATTTGGGGGGGGGGGGGGTTGTGCCATCTGGGTATTTTATGGCCTTCAAAACTGTGATAGGTAGTGAGGAGTGAAATCAAAAATTTACGCCCTTAGAAATCCTGAAGGCGGTGCTTGGTTTTCGGGGCCCCATATGCGGCTAGGCTCCCAAAAAGTCCCACACATGTGGTATCCCCATACTCAGGAGAAGCAGCTGAATGTATTTTGGGGTGCAATTCCACATATGCCCATGGCCTGTGTGAGCAATATATCATTTAGTGACAACTTTTTGTAAATTTTTTTTTTTTTTTGTCATTATTCAATCACTTGGGACAAAAAAAAAAAATATTCAATGGGCTCAACATGCCTCTCAGCAATTTCCTTGGGGTGTCTACTTTCCAAAATGGGGTCATTTGGGGGGGGGGTTTGTACTGCCCTGCCATTTTAGCACCTCAAGAAATGACATAGGCAGTCATAAACTTAAAGCTGTGTAAATTCCAGAAAATGTACCCTAGTTTGTAGACGCTATAACTTTTGCGCAAACCAATAAATATATGCTTATTGACTTTTTTTTTACCAAAGACATGTGGCCAAATACATTTTGGCCTAAATGTATGACTAAAATTGAGTTTATTGGATTTTTTTATAACAAAAAGTAGAAAATATCATTTTTTTTCAAAATTTTCGGTCTTTTTCCGTTTATAGCGCAAAAAATAAAAACGGCAGAGGTGATCAAATACCATCAAAAGAAAGCTCTATTTGTGGGAAGAAAAGGACGCAAATTTCGTTTGGGTACAGCATTGCATGACCACGCAATAAGCAGTTAAAGCGACGCAGTGCCAAATTGTAAAAAGTGCTCTGGTCAGGAAGGGGGTAAATCCTTCCGGGGCTGAAGTGGTTAGATGACTTTTTTCCTTTGAAATATCATTTTGCTGTCAGACTGTTCTAAACACGGGAAACATGCGCCCCTTTACAGGCATACTATAGACACCCCCCAGGTACAAAATTTAAAGGAATATTACACTTTTATTGTTTGACTTTAAGCATTATTAAAATCACTGCTCCTGAAAAAACGGCCGTTTTTAAAACTTTTTTTTGCATTGATACATGTCCCCTGGGGCAGGACCCGGGTCCCCAAACACTTTTTAGGACAATACCATGTAAATTAGCCTTTAAAATGAGCACTTTTGATTTAGAACGTTCGAGTCCCATAGACTTCAATGGGGTTCTAACGTTCATGCGAAGTTTTGGTCTGTTCGCAAGTTCTGGTGCAAACCGAACCGGGGGGTGTTCGGCTCATCCTTACACACAAGCATGCTACATGCATATATACATACTACACACATGTACGCAATAGGGTATCAGCTGGAGAGTATACGGATATCAAAAAAATATTGAAAATAGCATTGAAAAAATATATATATAAAGTGAAGCAGAAATCAAAAAATGAATAAATGTCAAAGCACAATGAAGCAGAAAAATGGATATAAAGAAACCCAGGGCTATAAATAATGATTACCTTATTTATAGTAATAGGAAATATCCTATTCAAAATTGAGACCTGCAGGTTTCCTAGTATTCAAGCAAAAGATCCAGAATACTTTCTTTTTACATAGCAATCTAAACTTATCGCCTCCTCTTTTTGGTACCACTATCTTCTCTATACCCTGTATATGTAAAGCTGATGAGTCGCCTGCATGGCATTCATAAAGTGCTTAGCTATATTTGCATATACACGATTGCAACATGCATACATGTATGCAACACGGGCACACAAGCATGCTATATCCACCCCATGCTTATAGCGGTATAAATTTGAGCACCCTTAAGGGGTCAGCACATTGCTGGGGGAGCACATTGCAGGGGCTTCTATCCTTAAGGCTTATTTCTCGAAGTGATTCTTTCTACAAGTGATATGCACTTCAATCTCTGCACTTCAGTGATTGCACAAAGCAAACATACATAGCAAACTGCACTGGAAAGAAAGCACCTAACAGACTGCAGGTGACCCTGTCTCTCTATTAAGCGCTCCTTCCACTCTGTAACATGCGCTCTCTACCAATCTTTCTGACACTTGTGTCCTCTCTTCTCAAACTCTCTTACCTTCACCCCTCTTCTCCACCCCCCAGCTTATACATATCACCCTGCCTTCTGTCCTCTCCCTACTACTGCTCCTACCAACTCTTGCTCATTCTACATCCGTATACTGATAAAACCTTCAGAACTCTGAGGCATGCCCCTTTATATAAAACACATTCCCACATTACCTCCCTCATTCTCCTGCTTTCTTCTAACCTCTGGTGACATATTCCCAAACCCTGGGCTGCCATCATCTCGCTTTGCCCAACGCTCCCATCCCCCTACACCCTCTGGCAGCAGCCGCAACCCACATAACTTGGTCTCTATTCCTCTTCTTTCCAAAACCAGCCCCCCCTTCTCCTGTGCCCTTTGGAACGCACGCTCTGTCTGTACCAACTCACAGGCCTCCACGACCTCTTTATCACAAATTGCTTTAACCTACTTGCAATTACTGAAACCTGGCTTCATGAATCAGATACTACTTCTCCTGCTTCCCTCTCCCATGGTGGCCTTCTCTGAACTCACTCCCCCAGACCAAGTGGACGGAAGGGAGGTGGAGTGGGAATTCTTCTAGCCCCATGCAACACCTATCAGGTACTTCACTCACCTCCCTCTCTGACACTCTCCACTTTTGAGGCACATTGCATTCGCCTATTCTCTCCCATTTCTTTAAGAATTGCTGTCATCTACTGGCCCCCTTCCTTGATGACTTCTCTGCCTGGCTACCCTACTTTCTCTCTTCTGAAATCCCCACAATTATTTTCGGTGACTTCAACATCCCTATTAACATTAACACTACTATTACTTCTAAACTCAGTCTAACCTCATCTATTGACCTGAAGCAATGGATACAGGCTCCTACTCACTCCAACGGCAACACCCTTGACCTAGTCTTCTCCTATCTGTGCACTCCGTGCAACCTTTCCAACAATCCTCTCCCACTATCTGATTACCACCTTATTAGTTTTGCTCTCTCCCTGTCTTCCACCTCCTCTCCCTCCAACCGCCTAACAATTACACGTAGAAACCTTCGCCACCTCAACCCTTCTCTTCTCTACTCTGCTACTGATCACCTCTATGATAAAATCTCACCCCTGTCCTGCCCCAACCTAGCCACTTTCATCTACAACATCTCACTGTCTTCCTCCCTAGACAAGCTCTTGAGCGTCTGTGGCATAAGACTAAGTTCCAGAAAGACTTCACACAATATAGATCTGCCCTCCTAAAATACTATTCCTGCCTCCACACTGCCAAACAGACCTACTTTATCACACTCATTAACACCTTCTCATCCAGTCCACGTAAACTCTTCTCTACCTTCAACACTCTACTCTATCCTCCACCCTCTAACTCACTCACTGCCCAGGAGATCGCCAATCACATCAAAAATAAGATAGATACAATTCATGAGGAGATCTCCGACGTGCAAAAACCTCCCCCATACAACACCCCATGTCCACAGATACAATCATTACTTCCCTCATTCAACCCTGCTACTATTAATGAGGTTGCTAAACTTTTATCTAACACTCATCTAACCACCTGCCCCTTGGATCCTGCTCCCTCGCAAATGCTACGCTCACCCTCTGACTCAATTATACACTCAATAACACATTTTCAACCTCTCCCTATCTTGTGGCATCTTCCCAAACTCTCTAAAACATGCACTAGTCACCCCCATACTTAAAAAGACCTCACTGGACCCCACCAATCTTAACAACCTATGTCCCATCTCCTTACTCGCCTTCACCTCCAAATCTCTTTAAAGACTGGTCTACAACCGACTGAGCGACCATCTGACCATTAAAAAATATCTTGATCCCCTTCAGTCTGGATTTTGCCCTCAACACTCCACGGAAACTGCTCTCCTTAAACTCTTAAATGACCTACTAACGGCTAAAACCAGTGGACACTATTCTGTACTACTTCTCCTGGATCTCTCCACTGCCTTTGACACAGTGGACCACCCCCTCCTCCTCAATAAACTCCACTCCTTTGGTCTCCATGACTGTACTCCTCGCTGGTTCTCATCCTACCTATCCCACCACTCCTACAGTGTCACTTACAACTCTACTTCCTCCTCTCCGATTCCTTTCTCCGTTGGGGTCCCCCAAGGTTCTGTTCTTGGACCTCTCCTTTTCTTAATCTACACCACCTCCCTGGGTCAGTTGATTGCCTCCCATGGCTTTAAATATCATCTCTATACTGATGACACCCAAATCTATCTCTCCACCCTCCAGCTTTCTCCATATGTCTCCTCACGCATCACCAACTTACTAGCAGACATATCACCCTGGATGTCACATCACTTTCTCAAACTCAACTATCCAAAACTGAGCTCATGATATTTCCTCCCTCAGGTGCCACTTCCCCTGATTTCTCTGTCAATATCAACGGCTCAACTATCAACTTGTTCCCCCACACCAAGGTCCTAGGTGTAATCCTGGACTCTGAACTAACCTTTCAGCCCCACATCCTATCGCTATCCAAAATTTGCTGTCTCAACCTCCGCAACATCTCTAAGATACCAATCTTCCTAACCAATGTCACAACAAAGCTTCTAATCCACTCCCTGGTCATCTTCCACCTCGACTACTGCAACTCCCTCCTCATTGGCTTATCTCCAAATAGGCTATCCCCACTTCAGTCCATCATGAACGATGTTGCCAGGCTCATCCACCACACAAATCGCTCAGCGTCTGCTATAGCCTTCTGCCAATCCCTCCATTGGCTGCCACTCAGCCACCAAATTAAATTCAAGATAACTATAACTTACAAAGCCATCCACAACCTGGCCCCCAGCTACATCACTAACCTTGTCTCAAAATACCAACTTAATCCTTCTCTTCGCTCCTCCCAAGACCTCCTGCTCTCAAACTCCCTTGTCACCTCACCCCATGCTCTCTTTTAGGACTTCTCCAGAGCCTCTCCCATCCTCTGGAATGCTCTACCCCTGTCCAATTTTTTCCTACTTTATCCACTATCAGATGATCCCTGAAAAATCATCTCTTCAGAGACGCCTATCTGGCCCCACCTAACAACTGTACATTTATCTTCTCAATTAGCATCATTATTAAGAAGCAGAAGGTATTTGATACAACACAGACCCTCCGTGGATCAGGACATCGCTCCAAACTGCATGAAAGAACCAGGAGGAAACTGGTCAGAGAGGCTACCAAGAGGCCTACAGCAACTCTAAAGCATTTGCAGGAATTTATGATAAAGAGTGGTCATTGTGTGCATGTGACAACGATATTACAAATTCTCCACAAATGTGGCTTGTATGTGAGAGTAGCAAGAAAAAAGCCACTCCTCAAGAAAGGCCACATGCAGTCACGACTGAGCTTTGCCAAAATGCACCTTGAAGATTCTGAGGCCATATGGAAAAAGATGCTGTGGTCAGATGAGACTAAAATTTAATAATTTGGCCTCAAAACCAAACAATATGTCTGGCATAAATCTAATGCAGCTCACCATCCAAATAACACCATTCCTACAGTAAAGCATGTGAGTGGTAATATCCTGTTATGGGGTTGTTTCTCTGAAGCAAGGACTGGAGCACTTGTCAGGATAGAAGTAAAAATTGATGGAGAAAAACACTGTCAAATTATTAAGGAAAATCTGCTGCTGCAGTTGTCAATGGGAAAAAGGTTTACCTTCCAACATGACAATGACCCAAAGCACACAGCAAAAATGACCACACAGTGGTTGAAGGAGGAAAAGATAAACATCCTTGCATGGCTCAGTCAGAGCCCAGACATAAACCCCATTGAAAATCTGTGCAATGACATGAAGACAGCAGTCTACAAACGGTCACAATCAATTTGAACTGAACTTGAGCAGTTCTGCAAAGAAGAGTGGGCAAATATTGCAAAGTCTGGATGTGCAAAGTTAGTAGAGACAAATCCCAACAGACTAAAAGCTGTAATTAAAGCAAAAAGTTGTAACAAAATACTGACACAAGGGGTGATCCTTTTTTCAACTCAGTGATTCTGTTTTTGATTTTTTTTTCTCACATACTGGTGTTATATCTTTCCAGGGCTTTTTTTCAGCGGGAACGTGGGGGAACGCAGTTCCGGCACCTTCACCACTGACAGCAAGTGGTGCTGGGGTGTGCTGCAGGGTCTATTGATACTCACTACTAGGGGGATCTATTCTAGATGGAGGGTATCTATTTTTGCATGTGGGTCTATTGTTTCTGAGGAAATCTATTGTTGCTGGTGGATGACCTACTGTTGCTGGGGGTGGGTCTTATATTATTGGGGAGTCAGTTGTTGCTGGGAGAGAGCTACTGTTGAGGGAGGGGTCTATTGTTGCTGGCTGCCAGAAAATCTATTGATGCTGGCTGTGGGGAGATCTGCTGTTGCTGTTGGAAGTCTATTGTTGCTGGGAGGGGGGGATTTTTTGTGGTGGTGTAGTCTATTGTTGCTGGTGGGGGCTCTATTGTTGCTGACGGGGGCTCTATTGTTACTGGCTGCAGGGGTTCTATTTTACTGCTTTTCTTGTTATAATTACCAAATTCCTTACAGATTACTTAGCACCACAAATTGATACTTGGTTCTGTATTGTCTAAAAGGGCAGTACTGGGAGGTGGGTAGGAGATGGAACCAAGGAGCGGTGCTCGGAGGTGGGTAGGGGTGGAGAAAAGGGGTGGCTCAGAAAGGGGGAGTTCCTGCACCTATTCTCTGAGAAAAAAAGCCCTGTATCTTTCACTTGGATGTTATACGTTGCAAAATAGTAAATACAGCTAAATAAAATGAATACTGTGTCTGTCTTCATTTCAGGCTGCAAAAAATGATGTCCTTTCTCAAAAATAAAGCTTTCTTATGGTGGTATTTGATCACCTCTGCGGTTTTTGATTTTTGCACTTTATACAAAAACAATACTTTTTACTTTTTGCTATAATAAATATTATAAAAACGAATTTAAAAAAAATTCTTCATGTCAGGGCTGGACTCAGCCCTTCCTTCTCTGAGCTGGCCGCTCAGGTGTTGGCTAATTGCCAGCTCCCATCTCTCTCCAGTTACCCAGCTGTTGTTGATTCTGCTCGTCAGTCCTGCCTACTTAAAGCCATCCAGCTCACTTGATCTCTGCCTTCGCCTTTGTCAACATCACAGAGACTTTGTCCTGCGTTCCTGTTTGATGACTTGCTCGGCTGACATCCCTTCTGGCTCCTGATCGTGCTTGCTGTACTACTATGTTTATCTCTGGCTCTCTGACATTGGCTCGGCTGACTACCAGATCCGGTTACTGAACTCTGGCTTGTTTTGACTACGCTTACTCTGTTTACCTTTTTATTATTATTATTATTATTAAACAAGTGTGATTTAACTATACTTCTGTCTCGGTCTGATTCATGGTTCCTGATACTTCACCAGTTTAGGTCAATATGTATCCTTCTACATATTTGTGTAAAAAAATAGCAATAATCGTATATTGATTTATAGATTATAGATTTATGGCATTTTTATTATTATTATTTTTTTTAACTAGTAATGGTGGTGATGAGCAATTTTTAGCGGGACTGAGACATTGCGGAAGACAGATCAGACACTTTTTTGGACCAGTGATATTATTACAGTGATCAGAGCTAAAAATATCCACGGATTATATATGTATAAATGACATTGGCAGGGAAGGGGTTAACACTAGGGGGCGATCAAGGGGTTAAGTGTGTCCTAGGGAGGTGCTTTCTAACTGTGGGGGAAGTGGACTGACTGGGAGTACAGAGAGATTGCTGTTCCTGATCACTAGGAACAGACAATCACACTGTACTCCCCTGGCAGAACGGGGATCTGCTTTGTTTACAGCGGCAGATCCCCGTTCTGCCTCTCTGAGGAGCGATTGCGGGTGGCCGGTGGACATTGTGGCCACCGGACCTGCGCATCGGCTCCCCCGCTGTGCGCGCAGCAACAGTATGTTGTTCGTGAAACGACGTACAGGTACGTCATTTCGTGCAATAAGGCCGCCCTACCAACGTATATATATGCAGTGGGCGGTCCTTAAGTGGTTATAGGGGTGGATATTCTTTTCTATACCCACTGTATATATGAATATAGTTTTCATTTTGTTGGTTGATTGTTTTTATGTGTTTGAGTGGCACATTTTGATAAATGCAGCAGCAGTTTTATAATGCTGCACTAATCATTTATTGAATTGTTCCACATTATATTATTTCACATCGCAGAATTGAATATTTTAATAACTCAAGTATGGCAGATCAAAGACAAAGCATTAAGGAAATCCAGGTCAGCCATTCCCTCCTCAAAAGTGATTGGTTAGAAGGTGTCTGCAATGTACCCAAAGGCATAAAAGCTCTTCCTATTCCAACCATAACTAACCAAAATGGTTGATGATCATCTCTTTTGTATAGGCACATATCTTTCTTAAATTAACTCAGACTAATATGTGGAGCAATGGTTGACAACCCAAGTGTTTGTTTGTGCTCATTTGCAGTTCTTTTTTTGTTACGGCATGAAGGTGGTTATGGAGGTACATTATAATTGATTTACTAAATCTTTGCAAGGGAAGAGCTTCACCTCATTCACTAAGCTCCAGGGTATATTTAATTGCAAAGTGCAACTTCCCTTGCAAAGTGAACGGCCTTTTTGCATTTAGTGAATCAACCCCATTGAACATTCACTAATAGACCATAAATAAGAATATATTGGAGTTGATTTACTGAAGACACATAGGCTGTTCACTTTGCAAGGGAATTTGCCTCAGAGCTTAGTGAATGTGGTGAAGTTTCACCTTGCAAAGAATACCTAATTACATGCAAGGAAAAACAGTATTTTGCTTGTATTTGACTGGATGACTTCTAATTCACTAAGCTCTGGGAAAAAATTTCTTTGCAAAGCCAATAGCCCATTTGCCTTTAATAACTCAACCCCTACTGAGTGTGTGTTATTCATAAAAGTATGCTCAGTGAAAATTTAGCATTAAGCGTAAACCTATGAACATCGTCAGTTTGCTTATTTGAACTTGTTTGAGTCAGAAACTCAAACTATTAAAGCCAAAGGATGAGGATGACAGCCAGGTAAAAAGCATTTTAAAAAGGAGAGGACAGCAATGGCAGGCTTCATGTTTTTCTCATGTGAGTTTTTTTTTAAACTAACTTAGGCCCCTTTCACATGGGCTGTCCAATCAGCCCATGCCCAGCCCTGAAGGGTCTAGTATGGATTTTAAGGGGAACCCTGTGCCAAAATAAAAAAAATGGCGTAGGGGTCCCCCCAAAATCCATACCAGACCTATATCCGAGCATGCAACCTGGCAGGCTGCAGGAAAAGAGGGGGGGGGGACACGAGAGCACGGGAACTGTGCCCTAGCTGCATGACGCATCTGGTGATACCTAAACTGCATCCAGGCAGGAAGGCCAAATCTGTATGCACGAGCCCTAAATGGGAGAAGAGATCCAGTCTGGAGCACATCTCTTAGCAGCTTAATGCCATAGCGGGCCCAAAGTTGTGGATCTGGGATAGTTCTGAAGTGAGGGAGAGAAGGATTACCCCACAAGGGACAAAAGGGGACCACCTATTAGGGCACATAATCTGTCGCCTGGCCATACCCCACACCCGCAGGGTCGCCGCAGTCGAGGTCGGAAGGGAGGGATACCCCGAGGAGCCCCTATACACCAAATTGCCCAGCTCCGTAAGAGAACCCACTATGGCCGCCTCCAAACGTATAGCTGCATTTGCTCTGGATTGCTGAAACCACCACCTCACTGTGACAAGCATAGCTGCCCAATAGTACACCAGTAGGCTGGGTAAGGCAAGGCCACCGCAACTTACAGGAAGCTGGAGAGTTTGTCTGGCCAACCAAGGGGAAGCACCCTGCCACAGAAAAGATCCAATGCTACTGTCTATGTCTTTAAAGAATGACGGGGATAACCAGACAGGACAATTTCTGAAAATATAGGTAAATTTGGGGAGATAAATCATCTTCAGAATATTAATGCGACCAAGAAGATTAAGTGGGACATTAGCCCAACGAGAGCAATGATCTCTAAGACGCTGAACTATAGGCTGGAGATTAAGGCGCTGGAAGGAACCCAGGTCCCTTGATACTCTAATACCTAAATAATTGAATTCCTCCACCCATTGCAAGAGGGTCCGTGTCCCATCCACCCTGGCCTGTACATCTAAGGGGAATAAGGCAGATTTGGACCAATTCATGCGAATTCCTGAAAATCCTTCAAATTCATCAAAGGCTGCCAAGGCAGCATTCAGTGACGACTCAGCATCCTGCAGGTACAGCAAAGTGCCATCTGCATATAAGGATATTTTCTCCTCCAGAGGGCCGACCCGAAGACCCACAATATGGTCAGATTCTCTAATCAGGACCGCCAGAGGCTCCAGCACCAAGGCAAACAGGCTGGGTGATAGCGGGCACTCTTGTCGGGTCCCCCTCTGAAGGAGAAAGTAATCCGAAAAGTTACAGTTTATACGGATGCTAGCTCTAGGAGCACGGTAGAGCAGACTCAGCCAGTGGAGGAATTTGGGTCCAAACCTGAACCTCTGCAGAACCTCCCACAGGTATCCCCACTCCACGGAGTCCGAATCCTTCTCCGCGTCCAGAGAGGCTATGACTCTTGTACCGGAATTACTATGGGAGGTAGTCAGGTTAAGAAATAAGTGACGGATATTAATGTCGGTGCCCTTACCCGTCATGAACCCCGTCTGGTCTGCATGTACAAGATCATCCATTACTCTACCAAGCTGGGTGGCCAGTATTTTTGCCAGCAATTTAGCGTCAGCATTAATTAGCGATATCGGTCTGTAGGAGGCGCAATCCTCAGGGTCTTTACCAGGCTTGGGCACCAACACCACTATCGCATCATACATTGAATCAGGTAGACATCCCAGAGCCGTGAATTGCTTCAGCAATGCCGTAAGCCTGGGTGCCAACAATTCCTGATAGGTAGAGTAAAATTCTATAGGGATCCCATCTGGCCCCGGGGCCTTCCCAGATTGCATAGAGCCCAATGCCACTTGTACTTCCTCCAGGGAAATTTCCTCCTCCAATTTTTCTCTTTTGTCTGCTTCAAGGGAGGGGAGCTGGATCTGGTTCAGATAATGAAGCAGGTCTACGCTGTTATAGGAGACCCTAGAGGAGTACAGGGCCTGGTAAAAACTCAGGAATCTCTCACTAATATCCGCTTGTAGCGTTAGAAGATGACCATCAGGCCCCCTCAGACGCCCTGTGTGAGTTACTGCTTGTTGTCCTCTGGTTAACCTGGCCAACAGCCTGCCGTTTTTGTCCCCAAACTCAAACACCCTTTGGGCACAATCGATCATAGATTTCTTGGTGAGATCTATTCTAAGCAAGGATAGGTCCCTCAACGTGTCCTGCCAAGCTATGTAATTACTCTGCACCGGGCCCCGCACAAACACTGCCTTACGTAACTTTGCCTGTTCCTCCATTTGCAGCAGAGACTGCACAGATTGTCTTTTCCGCTGAGCTATCCGGGTGATAAATTCCCCCCTAAGCCACGCCTTAAAGGCATCCCAGAGCACCATAGGTTCTGCAGAATCTGCATTGTCTATCCAGAAAATGCATAGAGCTTCTGGCATTACTGCTTGAATCTCTGGGTCCGCAATCCAGCTCCTGGACAGCCTCCAGACTCTCACACCCTCCACTGGAGAGGTCCTAATGGTGACAGACAACGGAGCATGATCGTAGATACCCCTAGACAGATTCTCAATACTCTCTGCAACATTGCTGGGGAGGCAAAAGCCAAATTGATCCGTGACATGGTCCGGTAGGACGTGGAGAGCCAGGTATATTCTCTGTCTGAGGGATGGAAATGTCTCCAGACATCGGTCATGTGGAAGGTGGTAGCCCAATGAGAGAGACCATGTTGCGGGGGGCCAGAGGCATGCAGCCTATCTAGTTCCCTGGACGGCACCAAATTGAAATCACCTAACAATACATTATCTACATTGTACACCGTAATCTGTTGCATCAGCATATGAAGTACATCAATATCCACAGGGGGGGGGGCAGGTAGATCCCCACTAACACATAGGGGGTCTCAGAGATCAGTGCATGTATAACAACATAACGACCGCTGGGGTCTAGTTTAACATCCATGAGCTGAAAGGGCAAGATCTGTGGACTAAAATACTGACACCCCCAGCATAATTAGAATAGGAGGCGTGGTAGTGAGCACCAACCCAGGCCTTTTTCAGACACATGATTCTCGAGCCCACCAGGTGCGTTTCTTGCAAAATACAGATGTGTGGGTGGAGTTTCCGCAAGTAAATGAGTACCAAGGAGCGTTTAATGACCAAAATAAGCCCCCGTACGTTCCATGATACTATCAGACATTTAGCAGAGGTATTATGAGGACAGATCGGAGGGGGAACAGTGGTCGCACCCGGGCCCCCTGGATCAAGGGGGGCAAGCCGAACCCCCAGGTGCAGCAGAGCCCAGTAAAGCGTCACCTCCTCTGAGTAGTATCATACCCACGTAATCGCCAACGTGGGCGGGTATCATTTTTGATAGACCAACATAACCTGAACATAAAAAAAAAAGAAAAATACAAAAAGACCACAGATAACAAAAACCTTGGTCAGCAACAGCCAACCTCCCCCACCCCATGCAACTCGGAACAGAGAGCTGCACTTAAATCCCATAACACCCTTAGTCCAAGGACTACAAACCACACAGGTTTGGGACATGCAAACAAGCTAGGGCATATCTCAGTCTACTCTGAGCACAGGAACTTGTGGTATGAGATACAAAAAGTCCAGTCCAGAGCTATCTGAGTGGAGTGAAAATAATTAATATAACTGCTTTCACCTGACAAAGCAGGGGCACACACTTAGAAGTCAGTTGCAGGAAGTTGGCATTCCAATGGAAGTTGAAACAACAGGGTATATAGCTCCAACAGAATCAGTTCTAAGAGGGAGGAGAGCTTCCAGTCATCCAGGTAGGTACAGCAAGCAGATGACACAGTGATCCAGGGAGCATATAACAGCACTGCAAACAGTATGGACATCCACTGCATTTCTCCGAGCACTCAGTTGGGGCAAACAAAGTCAGGGGAACTTAAAGTATAACATAACCGAGTGGAAGAAGTTGCTTACCAGTACCAACAGTAACCGGAGACCATATACAAAACATAGGCATCATTCTGCAGTTGGAACGACAGCGCTACGGCGGCAGCGCCTCTAGCCAAGCAGCAGCATCTTTGGGGACAGTGAAAAAACGTACAGTCTCTCTATCCACCACCCGCAGTTTAGCCGAAAACATGACACTGTACTTGACTCCTTTGGCGCGCAGAGCGGCTTTAACACTGTCGAAGGACCGGCGCTGTCTCTGGGTTTCCATCATGTAGTCCGGGAACAGTAGTGGTTTTCCATTGCGATAGGGCAGTACACCAGGCGCACCGAGCAGCCCTAAGCAGCTCATCCCGATCCCGGAAATTTAAGAGCCGCAGTATGAGTGTGCGGGGTGGGGCACCCTCGGGTCCAGGCTTGGGTGGAACATGATGGGCCCGCTCCACAGCAAAGTACGGGGAGAGCTGGGCCGCTGGCAGCAGGGAGCGCAGGAGTTCCTCTGTGAACAGCACAGGGGACCGGCCCTCAACCCCCTCCGTGAGCCCTACGATCCGGAGATTGTTCTGGCGGCTCCGGTTCTCAGCGTCCTCTGCCCTGTATTCCAATGCCCTAATTTTAGTTTGCAGAGCCCGGATGGATGCCGCATGGTCCGTAACTGTGTCTTCCACATCTCCTACACGTCGTTCAGTTTCCGAAACCCGGGACCTGATTTTGTCCAAATCCTGCCGAATTAAACTCACATCCAGTTGCACTTCTTCAATCTTTGACGTGAGGGCAGTTTGACAGGAGCTAATAGCTGCCATAACCTCCGGTATGCCAGGAGTTGTCAGGGCAGAGGTCTCCTCGTGGTCAGTTTGAGACGCCATATTGTGAAGGCATGCAGGAGGAACAAGGGTACAGGAGACCGGGGTGGATTCCACCGAGGCACCCGGAGGGAATCTCAGCCGCCTACCCCTCTTTTGACTCTCAAATGATTTAGAAGGCATCCAGATGTGCCAGGATCTTTCCGATCCACGCAGTCACTAGGTACGGATAGAATAGTTGGATCACACTCCAGGAGAGCTCAAGAAGCACGTCTGCTCAGTCCGCCATCTTGGCCACGCCCCCGTTCAGCTCATCTTTAATGTCTGCTGATATTTGCCGCCATCCGATCTGATCCTGTCCGCCAAATCAAGATGGATAGTGGTCCTTCTTTCCATCCATCCAACTGATCAGAGGGATTCGGATGTAAACAGACAGGCGATAGGTTTCGGCTCTGATGAAGGGGTTACTTTCAAAACACGTTAGCCATAAAGGATCCTAGTGAGGTCCCTATGCACTCTGAAGTGTGCTAAGTCCAGGACTACTGGGTCATAGATGAATAGCTCGATGAGGGATTTTAATTCACAAGTTTGTGAGTATTATTCTTGTTGATCTTAAAGCGGGGGTCCACCTATCTATCGTTTTTTTTTTTTGGAGTTCATTCACAAACTTTTCTTCTCATGATTATCTACTCACATGTTCTGTGTAATAAGTCCGCCTGTGTCCGATTTCGTTGTATAGAATAACTTATAAAATTCACTGAAGGCGGTTTGAATCCCACAAGCATGTATTTCCTGGATGCGGTGAATGCTGGGAGCAGAGATGTTGTGATGACGCTGTTGCACAATGCATGCTGGGAAGCCTGAGACTAGCTCCCAGGGGACTGTGGGAGGTCTGGGAGAGGCTAGAAACACCCCTACTCCCATGGGAGGAAAACCAGGAAGTGCTAAGAAGATTAGAAAAAAAAGGTAAAAATTTAAATTTTTTTACACAGCATGTCAGCATCTAGGCAAGGAAGAGAATGCATAGAGATAATGTTCAAAATTTGGGTGGAACCCTGCTTTAAATAAATGCTGTGGGATATGCACTAGGCTGGTGCTCCCTCTTTTGTTTGTTTTTCGTTATATACACCAAGTTCTGCACAGCACAGAATCATGTGACAGGATGTTGTAGTTCTATCTAAAAAAAACTAAAAAACTTTCAAGCTCAGCAAAACTGACTGCACTTGCTTTTTTAACAACAATGATGAAGGAACTTTCTAACTTTAGTACAATTGCAGTGTTTCTTAGACACTACTAGTAGTTCACTGTCTAACTTAATTTGTTGGCTGAAGCTGCTCCTTCCGAATGTATCACTAAGTAAACACAATTCTACATATACACATATTCACTGCAAATGTTTTTGAAGACAATTCCTGTATGCATAAACAATTTTGTTTTCCTTATCTGTAGTGCAGAATTATATTGAGCCCTATTTAGGTTATTCAATAGTACAACTAAAACACAAAGACAAATTACCAACACTACTACCCAGAATGTATCTTTTACTGATCTGATTTCATCAAGAAATCTGTCTGAATTATATTTGCTACTAAACATCATCAGCTGGGGGCGTGGCCAGGACCGGCATGTGAGAGGAAGTGGTTCTCACAGCTCCGCTTCAGCACATTGAACCGATCCTTTCCCAGCAGCGATTCGGTGACAAAAAACGGCGTTCCAGCTGGCTACCGACCCGCTCACCCTCCCGCACCATCCACCGGCCCTGTGCACAAGAGGGAAAGCAAAGAAAAAGGAGGAAATCATGACCTCCGAAATTCAAGATGGCGCCGCCGCGGCCCTGGCACAGCGCACACCGAGGGGCAATCAAAAGTACAAAGATGCGGCTAGCAAGAAGGCACAGAAGCTACAGGGTAAGGAATACCCGAGAGACATGGTGTATTATGCTCAAAAGCTAGGGGGGCTCCGGGCGCAAGAAGCAGGGGGGTCTGCTACACTGTCCCAGGCAGAGGCACATGAGATGGGAGAGCTGGACACATTATACCCTGATATGCAGGGAGAGGTAGATGATGCAGCAGAGCGGCCCCCTCCTCTCTACACAGACACAGACAGTGAAGAGACTGAGCAGCCAACCCTAGCTGACATACTTAAAGCTGTACATGTCTGCACAGCTTCTGTGAACACTCTCAAAGAGCAATTTGGAGGGCTGAGAGAGGATGTATCCTTGTTGAGACAGGACTTGCAGAAAATTAGAGAGCGTATGACTGCAGTGGAAAGCAGAGTAAGCAATATTGAAGACAAACTCCCGCCAGTGGCTCGTGAGGCACATGCGGCCTATCAACTTGCTAAAGATACCAATAACAGAGCGGATGATATGGAAAATCGCTTAAGACACAACAATATACGCATTGTAGGCCTGCCAGAGAAAACGGAGGGAAGGGATGCCACCACGTTTGTAGAGACCTGGCTGGTTGAGATATTTGGAAGAGAAGCCTTTTCCCCGTTCTTTACAGTGGAGAGGGCGCACCGCACTCCAGGTCTCCCGCCACAACCGGGAGCCCCCCCCAGACCCATCCTTGCCCGGCTTATGCACTACAGAGACAGAGAAGTGGTTCTGAGGAATGCACGAGAAAAGGCTAATGTCCAGGTGAACGGGGTCAGAGTGTCGTTCTACCCTGACTTCTCCGCAGAGGTACAAAAACACAGGGCCAAGTTCTCAGATGTGAAAAGACGCTTACGGGCTCTGCAGCTTCCATATGCCATGCTGTACCCGGCTAAGCTGAGAGTCACCGCTGACAGACAGGCTCATTTCTTCGAATCAGCCCAAGATGCAGCTATGTGGCTTGACCGTAATGAACAGGCCTTAAGACAACGATACAGAGAAGATGGGGAGAGACCCGCCTGACACGCATAATATTGATATCTTCTGGAACCCCACCATACTGCATTACAGTGGATCTGTCGATAGCTCACTTATCCCCCTTTTGGATGGTGCTGATATTCCCCTTTGGATCCTGCAGTTTTTTATTACCTACACTTTTTTACTTTGGGGAATGTTTTTGCTTTATGCTGCTGGGAACCTTGATATCGTTACACGAACAGTGAGCTATCTTGTGAAGTAAGCAAGAGAAAATGCGTTCTTTCTACGTGAGAGATAAAGCGAGCAAGCCACGTTGGCTTTGGTTTCAACTTCATTTGTATGGGCGTGTCCTGTTGACAGCCTGGTTTCGTGTTTTTACTTTCTATGTTTTTTGCTTATACCAAGGAATACACTACCGAAGAATCCTTTACTGGAAGTGCCGCATAATACCACTATTTACTACCGATGTCACTGACTTGAGATCTAGGTTTGTACTTTCTGACCTGAAGTGGAATGCGCTGTCCAAGGACACACCACATCTCTGGGGAGGGGATCCCCCACTCCCACTTTGCCCGGCAGACTTAGATGAGTTCAGGAACTTTGTGGTTATGAATCCTGTACTGCCTTGCTCCTTAAGGCCATGCACCCATTTGCCCAATGGCTGGATTGCCAATAATTTCATGGAACGTTAGAGGCTTAGGTTCCACTCTTAAGTGTATGATGATCTCCGCATGTTTGAAAAAATATCACCCTATGATTTTGTGTGTGCAGGAGACCCATTTAACAGCTGAAACTAAATGTTGTCTTAAGTATGCCTGGGTTGGGAAAGCATATCACTCCACTCACACCTCATATTCAAGGGGTGTGAGTGTAATGATACATGGCTCTGTAGATTTTCAAGAATTTGATGTATGCATAGATACTGAAGGTAGATATGTTTTTTTGCATGGTAGGATTGGAAAGCTGAACTGTATACTGGCATGTGTGTATGTGCCCCCGCCGTTTACGGCGGCGGTACTCCGGTTACTGCTGACTTATCTTGAGAGTCGGCCGGATCTGCCGTTGCTGATTGTGGGGGACTTTAATTGCTGGTTGAGTAATTCCGTGGACAGGCACCCTAGTTTCGGGGTCTCTGTCACGCAAGGGACTCCCCATTGCTTAGACTGCTCAATGAAGTTGGATGGGTGGACGTATGGAGGCAAAGGCACCCGGGTAAAAAACAATTCTCCTGTTTTTCCAAGACTCATGGGACATTGTCCAGAATTGATTTAGCTGTGGGTAACCTGGCCATGCTCCCATCCGTCTCGGACGTGATATATAAGCCTCGTAGTGTCTCAGATCATTCACATTTAGTGATTAACCTGATCATACGCCCGAAGTCCAGGCTACCTAGAGCCCCATGGAAATTTAATGCCTTCTGGCTAAAATTATTCTTATCACACAGTGAGATGGAGCGGAGCATGGGAGAGTTTCTGAATGATCGGGAATTCCTTCAGTCCCCGATGGAACAATGGGACGTTTTTAAGGCCTATCTGAGAGGCTTACTCATTTCAGAGATAGGCAGAGTAAAAAAGAACTCATCAGAACACAAGGAGGAACTTGAGAGGCAGGTAGTGGCTCTGGAGGAGACCTGTGTACATACCCCGACAGACTCCGCTAGGGAGGCATGGCAGTCAGCTCAATCTGCTTATGAGCGGCTGCTATCCTCTACGGCGGAGAAAAAGCTGTTCTTCTCCAGGTTGGCGTTTTATGAGGAGGGAGAAAGTACTGGGCGCCTTCTGGCCAGGATAGCTAACTCTCAACAGCGCTCCCCTGTAATAGGAGCCATTAAAACATCTGAGGGTAGGTTGGTGAGCTCCCCTGACCTTATACTGATGGAACTGGCCAAGTTTTATGAGAATCTGTATCTTCCAACGGGGCGATATACCTCGGAGGAATTGGCAGATTATTTTCGGGACATTGACTTTTCACAACTTACAAAGAGCCAAAAAGAGGATCTGGATGCTCCTCTCACCTTGGACGAATTACAAACCGCACTAGCAGCATTCCCCAACTGCAAGGTCCCTGGGGCAGATGGGATACCCATAGAGGTCTATAAGCAATACGCTGACATACTTTTACCCAAGTTACTAATGGTTTTCAACGCTTCCAGGGGAAAAAGAAGTTTACCCCCCTCTATGACCACAGCCAACCTAGTACTCATACTGAAGCCCGGAAAGGACCCGACAGATCCTGGTTCATATAGGCCCATATCTCTCTTGCAAAGTGATATTCTAGCTAAGGTCCTTGCGATGAGGTTGAATGGGGCCATCACGGCCATCATTCACCCTGATCAGGCAGGGTTCATGCCAAATAAGTCTACGGCAGTAAACTTAAGACGGCTCTACCTGAATATGCAATCTGCGGCGGATAATGTGGGACAGAGGGCTCTACTCTCACTGGACGCTATGAAGGCTTTCGATAGCGTGGATCGGGAATACCTGTGGGGAGTTCTTGAGCGCTTCGGATTTGGTGATGTTTTCATCTCGTGGGTGCGTCTACGATACCACAGCCCGCAGGCTGCCATTAGGGCATCGGGGGCTATGTCACACACTTTCAATTTGGGGAGAGGCAGGAGGCAGGGGTGCCCTTTGTCACCCCTGCTTTTTGCGCTAGCCATAGAACCCCTAGCCATTAAAGTAAGAGCCAATCCTAATATTGTCGGATTTCGATACGGAGACAAGCAGGAGAAATTGATGTTATACCCTGACAATACCATGATCCTGCTTGGAGACGTAGACAAATCTCTCAATGAAGCTATGTCAACCATAGTGGAGTTTGGAAGATACTCGGGACTCCAGATCAACTGGACCAAATCCTCCCTGATGCTTATTGATGAAGGGAGTACTCCTCCCAACAACAGTGTAGTACCTCTAACCACCTTGTTCAGATACTTAGGTATTCAGGTGACGCCTAGAATCAGAGATTACGGTAGATTAAACATATCCCCAGTGCTACAAAAATTTGGAGAAAGGATTAAAACAAGGAATTCACTCTGTCTGTCGGTAACAGGAAGGGTGAATTTGATTAAAATGATTCTTATGCCCCAACTGTCATATGTACTTCATAATACACCCATGGTAGTGACCCTTAAGACATTTAGAATTATTAATTCCCTATTCAGACTACTTATTTGGAGAGGGCGCTCCCCAAGGATCAAACTTGAGCACCTCCAACGCCCTAAGGATGAGGGAGGGCTCGCCCTTCCCAATCCCTGGCTCTACTATATAGCTGCGCAGCTGCAGCAACTGATAGGTACAATGCACACCGGCGCAGAGAATGAGAGGCTTATACGTAGCTCCTCAGAACTGGTAATGTTACATACAGTTAAAAAAGACTCAGGTTCCGACAGCCCTGGAGGCAATGGACTTTGGCAAATCCAACAAGAAATACCCGACCTATGACTTAATCCAAAAAATATGGTCCAAGACTAAATATATGCAGGGGGTGACAGGTTTCACGGACTACAGCCCAATATGGTTCAATGACACGTACCCAGAATTAGCCAAGATGCAGAATGGGGCGATATGGAGGAGATATGGGGTGCTGTATATTAGGCAGATTTTCCAACATGGGAAACTGCATACATTTGAGACCTTACAGAGGTTATTTGAGCTACCACAGTCTATGCTGTTCTACTACATTGAATTGAAACATGCAGTGGTGGCACAGAGTAAATCCACGGATTGGGTCTCTTCACCTACACCCGTGTTTAATGTGATTGCAGGAGCCAACAATACTAAAGGGTTTATTTCACAGTCTTACAGTATGTTACTACAACATTTTCTAAATAAACATCCTCTGGGAATGCTGGCCAAGTGGGAGAGAGATGTTGGCCCGATGGATGGGGATCAGTGGGAAGAGATGTTGCAGGCTGTGCCCACATGTTCCCTAAATGTTACACAAAGATTGACACAACTGTATATCATATTACGAGTTTATTATACACCTCACAGATTATATGCTATGGGTCTTCGACCCACTCCACTTTGTACTAGATGCAAAAGGGAACATGGAGACCTGATCCACCTGCTATGGAGATGCCCAAAGCTTCACCCCTACTGGAAAGGGGTGGTGGACACTGTCAATGGGGTATTTCAGGTCAAGTTACCTACAGATCCCAAGCACTGTCTGCTCAATGTGTTAGATGAGCTGGGGTGGGAGGAATATACTAAAGTGGCAGTTACCAAAGCTATATTCTTGGCAAGTAAACTAATCATGAAACACTGGATTTCAGAAGAGCCTCCTGCTCTTAAAGAATGGATTAATGCTGTAGGGGAAATGTTAAGAAAAGATAAAGTAATTTACCAACATAGAGGCTGCCCGCAGAAGTTTGAGAAACCCTGGGGACCATGGCTGAATGTTCCGGGGCTTGCCCCGTTGGATTTGGTCGTGGGCAGACTGCTGGGTTTGGGGACATGAGGCCCTAAATGTCAGACAGTTTAAGCCTCCCCTGCTCAGTATGGTTCCTTATGTGGTTTAATTATTCCCTTTGCTTATGCTAAGGTTGGAGTCCTCAATTGGTTTATAATATGCCCGTGAAATAAACAGGCTGATAATGTTTGGTTAGGTTGGTGACTTAAGACATGTTGGTTAAATAATGCAGCCCGTAGGGCATACAAATGTGATATACCTAGGGGAAGTATGTATTACTGAATGCAACTGTGAAGTTGGTATGTGTATGTTTTTACATGTTTTTCTCAATAAAATATTTTTTTGGATAAAAAAAAAAACATCATCAGCTGCCTGCACCTGTTTTGTTAATAAACCTGTTTGTTTCATATTAAAAAGTTTTACAGAAGCTTACAATTATCTCAGGGCTGGGTTTACTAAGGATTGGTACAATATGGATGGCATCCAGAGGCACAGCCCCGCTATTGCCAGTTCTCTCATTCTTGGCAAAGATCCAGTTGGGCCCTGATTGGAACTCTGGACTCTTGTTAAGCAGCAGAAGGTCTCCACTTCGAAAACTTAAAAGCTCAGGCTCATCTAGGGAAAGAATGATATATCTGCGTTAATATCATAATGATAGTTTGTAAAAAGAACAATAAAATAGAAAAACGCTATCTCTTTAAGCACATTCTGCATCCTCTGTCATCTGAAGTAAATTAAAACCTATGCATGTGTCAGATAAAAAAAAATGATGCTCCAATAGGTAAGATGGTGCATATAGCCAACAAACTAAAATCTGCCAAAAGCAATCTTACCTTGCGTGAGTCTCAAAGAAAGCCTTATTTAAAACATTTGATAAGACAAGAAGGCAAGAATCAACTGCTGTAACCTTTAGCAACAGATCATAATTCATTCTTCATAATGACTACACTAAATGAATGGTAGATGAAGCCCGATAGGTTGGCCGGTTTCATTCATCTTACTACAGACCTCATGAAGTTAGCAACAATACAATGCATATACAGCGTTTCCCACCAACATGGAAAGCAATAAAATTCTTTCCATCGGATATCTGTTTACATGTTGGAAAAAGCAGGTGTCACCAACAAACGTTTTGGCAGAGGACAAATATCATAGGATTGTTTGATGGGAAACATTCCTGAACTGCACATTATTAGAGAAACAACTAATGACTAAAAAATGTGAGGAAATAATGACAGTTGCTACTTTTAATACAAAAAAGTGCATATGGAAAAATACGCAACTGTATTATAAGTCCTCCTACGAAAGGTATGAAACACTCCTACACTCCCATAAAAAAGCCAGGGTGTTTTTGGTTGGCTAGCACACATTACAAGGTTACAGGATTCCTAATGTGGTTGCACTGCTACAAATTTTTCAAAGTGGTGCATATTGTTGCATAGCCTTAGGAGTAATTCCAATTATTTATTGATATAAAATCTCTTTGTGATTCAGAAAACTGTACTTTCCTATGTGCTTTACTTAAAAATTTGTAAGTTCAAGCCCCTTAAATTCTATATAAAGCCCAAACTTATTTGTGGCTTTGGATGGAATAAGGAAGGATTAGAACCCCTTTCAGTCTTTATTGCTGTCTTTGTCCCCACAGGAGAGTTTTGTTCTCTCTATTCGTCCTGGTGACCATTATCACTGGGACCTCATTAAGGACAAAGTCCAGAGTTGTAAACTATAGCTGAAAAGGAATATAGAACAATCACCCAGTGGAAACACCTGTTTCAGTGACACCTATTGAGTTCCCTCACTCAGAGAAATTCTACATCTAGTAAAGGAAATTAGGGGAGGTCTCTCCAATGGGACTAAAGTGCCAAGAAAAAAAAAACAGCAAAGGTTTTATCCATACCCTACTTTGTCTAAAACAAAACAGAAGTTTTGGCTTTAGATACATTTTAATGTTACTTTTTACTGTTCCTAGTGTTCACAAAGCAAGGGACATTAGCTCATGCCTGTTTTGTTGTTGTACTCTGTTGCTGTCCGGGAGCTGTCCTGCAGTGCCACCACATATACAGATCGGGTTTTCAGGCCATCCACAAAGTAAAGAAGCAGCTTAGAGATTTCTTCACTGTTCTGTGTTGTTAGGACAAATTGTTCTCCACGAACTGTATTTAAAACACAGCACTGACCAAACTGCTTTGCAGCCCTAAAAGAGAATTACAAAACATATCTTATGATTTTACAGTAGTTCTCCACTGAGATAATTAAGCTGTAATGTCTGTTCTCCAAGATGGTTCTGTTTATATTTATCTATTCAATCTATTTCCACTCCCTATTTTTTCCAACATTAAAATAAAATTAATAAGGACACAGTAAAATTGATATAGCCAATGAAGACAGCATTTCCAAATCAATGACCTCATATTTCTCTGCCACCATCAATATAGCTTAGCTAGTTTTCCTTAACAATTCATCCCCACACAGTTATTACCCTTTGTATCGCCCTTCCCTTTACACTGTAAGCTTTCACAGGCAGGGTTCTCCTAACCCTCTTTTCTTGAATTGTATTATAAGGGCCCTTTCACACTGGATGCAGTTAGATGCATTTTGAACTACATTCCAACTGCATAGACAGCCAAGAATCAAGGTAATCCTATGGGCATAGTTCACATCATTGCAGTGCAGTTAAAAAAAGCAGAGCATGCTGCATTTTTATGCACTGCAAATGCAGGGAATGCGATACAAACGCGCTGTAAATGCACTGCATCGTACCCCTTTAAGCCAGGAAAGCCAAGCCAAAAAACTTATAGCAAAATGCACTGCAAAAGCAGTACTAAACACAGCGCAAAGCGCATTCAAGCGTACATCAAGTGCGCATCAAGCACGCTTCAAATGCATGTAGACATGCAGTCAAGATCGCACAGCTATGTGCAGTTTCTGGTGTGAATGGGCCTTTACTCTACTATCTCCCTTTATTTCACCCAAGTGTTGCACAAACTGTTGACGCTATATAAATCCTGTATAATAATACAATTCTAAAACAAAATCACAGGGTATATCACTATTCAGGATTAATTCACCTCTTAGTATGGATGCCAATTAATTCAGGAAAAGAAAGATCCAGTAGTTTCTTCTCGGTTTCATCTAGAAAACTAACCCCCTTCCAGTTTATTGCAACAATGAAATGGTTTTTGTTGATACTAGGTCCTGCAAAAGAAGTGGGAGATAGTTGAGATGAATAAACATGGCAAAGCAAGCAACAGGTATAATAAAATACTGACTATAGTAGAGGTCTATCTTACCAGAAAACTTGGATGCTTCAAAGAACTTTGAAAACAACAGAGGCCACTGCAGCCATGAGTAATCCACCACCGTCTCCTTTACTTCTGGTACTGGAGTCTTACTTGTCACATACTGAGCCTTTAACACATAAACGTAAATTGAAAGACCACCTAATACTTGGACAGAGTAGGGCACAAGGTGATGTTAGCAAAGTGGAGCTAAAGGTGTTGAGAGCAGAAGATGGAACAAAAAGAGTGTATTAAGGGAACAGAGTGAGATGACAATGACAAATACAAAGTGGGTGGAAGGAATATGGAGGGGACACAGTTGGTGGAAGATGGGGTGAGCAGAAAGTTTAGGCAGAGAGTGGTTAGACTAATATTGAGGATGACCACACAGCAGGGTGTAGCTTTATAAAAGATTGGTACAGAGCAGACACAGCAATTGAATGATGGACAGTGGGGTAAACCTGAGGCATAGACAATCGGAGGGCAGCATGACTATGCAGGAAATTACAGTTAAGACTGAAAGCAGATGTCACAGATAGTCAACATAAGAATTTGATCCTGCAAAAGTAATAACCCAGCCTTTATTGATTTTTCATGCACTCATTTAAGAATATGTAAACCTAACATTTCATATTCCTGATATGTGCCTGCTGTACTATGTACTTGTATGACAAAGTATCCTGTTCTCTTTGTATTGCATCCTTTGTGTGAAATACCCAATGTTCCTGCCAGACCCTCTGCTTTCCTATTAAAAACTGACCATACTGGGCATTTAAGCACAGCATGGTCAGTTCTCTAGCTGTGCTTGGAAATGAGCCTGCTTTTTTCCAATGATCAGACTTGTTCAGACCCCCCTCCCCCGCACAGCCATTAACTTGGAAGACCAG